>NC_068983.1:148303623-148306333 GCF_001194135.2 Octopus bimaculoides | reverse complement strand
ATATACACACGCGCACGAACACACACACACACACACACAAACAGACTACAGTCGAAATACATAAAACTAGGGGGAAATGCAGTCTCAGAGTTAGAATAGGTGCGTGTCCTGAGAATCCACATGAGTAGTGATGCAACATTCCATGTGCATATTGCCAAGATAGCAACACTGTGCAGACGAGTAGCTAGATGGATCCCTCGATTATTCAGAGCATGAAATAAGGGTACCTTGCTACTCCAATGGAGGACAATTGTCCTCAGTCGTCTGGATTACTGTTCCCAACTATAGTCGCCGCAGAGCGTCAAATTGGTGGCGGATTTGAGGCAATACAGCTCCACTGCACAAAGAATATGGATTCGGTGAAACAGAGGAGCTACTGGGAGAGGCTAGGAGAAGGTATGCAATGACATACATATGAAAGAACTTGGAAGATCTAGCTCCCAACTTTGGACTTAATAGCTATACCAACCACCGAACTGGACGTCACTACATAATACTAAAGATAGCGTCTTCTTCATCACATGAGAGCCCAGTATTGCAACGGCTTGAGTTTCAGTAGATTGCAACTGTTTAACATCCTGTCAAAGAACCTAAGAGATCTGAAATGGGCAAATTTCTCACTGAAATCCCAGATAAGCTCACATCACGGCAGAGGAGGAACAAAGAAGAGAAGCTTCGCCCAACACGCTCGCTTCTTCACCAAAAAGTGTACCGAAAGGAAAACCTGAAAACACTGAAAAGCGGTGTTATAGCATGGCCCCGGCCTCTGACTGAAACCAGTAAAGGAATAAAAGAATAAAAGAAAGATACATGGATGCGAAGGTGTGCAGAAATGTTTGCAAAAAACAAAAAAAAAAGGGAATGCATTTTGCATGCATAGCAACCAATCCAGACAGATAATGCAGTTGGTTTATGATTATGACAAATATTTTAAAGTTATTGCTCACCACTTGATAATTACCATTGACTTTATCGTTGTTATATTCCATATTCTTTCTCAGTATTTGTTTCGATAGTTTTTGATGAAAATCTAAGTCTGATCTTTGTGCTCTTAGTTCTATTTTTAAATTGATCATATTGGCTCGATATTACGTTTATGTGTATAATATTAAAGCCTGAAATATATAAAGATTTGCAGACACGTATGCGGGTGAGCATTTGCATCTCTATAAATGTGTAGTTATCTTTGAAAATTTATGGGTAAAAGTACGCATATGTAGATGCATCCATGTATGTTTGTATATATGTATGTATGCATATATATATTTATATACATGTATGTATAGAACTACACATAAATGCATTTATAAATACGTATGTATATCTACACAAATGCACACGTACATGCGTATATATGTGTGTGTTCGTCTATGAGTGTGCGTGCGTGTGTGTATGTTTGTGTGTGTGTGTGTGTGTGTGTGTGTGTGTGTGTGTGTGTGTGTGTGTGTGTGTGTGTGTGTGTGTGTGTGTGTGTGTGTGCTTAATGCAAGAATTCGATTTGGAGATAATTTCTAATCTATTTATTGATACGATTTTCAAAATATTGTGGAACAATAAAAGGGAAATAAATGAAATAAAATATTTAAACTGATAGATTCTACAGTGATAATGATGATGAGGTTGATGATCCTAATGATGATGATGATGATGATGAAGACGACGATGACGGTGATGATGATGATGATGATGATGATGTTGTTTCCTTACATATTTAAACATTTCTTACATAATAATAATAATAATAATAATAATAATAATAATAATAATAATAATAATAATAATAATAATAATAATAAACTCAGAAGAAGAGGATGAAGCAAGCTTTGAAGCAAGCCAGTAATATCTTAATCCTTTTCACAGCCAATGAAAATAGAAAATAAGGAAATAAATTTAAATCCAATAACCAATAGAATTTATTTCGTGATTCTTTTGAAATCTTAATACTAGTAAAAATAAATTTTCAATCTGATTTCTATGAAAGTTTTCCATGTTTGAAATAAGTCGGAGCAAGCATATTTTTATAATATTTGTATTTATTGTTCACCTTGTTACGTCTCTACTTGTATGCACCAATGTATGTATGTAAACACATTGAATCCTATGTGTGTGTACGCATGTATGCATACATACATACACACATACACGCACTTACATATACATACTCACACACACACGGGCACACACACACACACACACACACACACACACACACAAACACACACACATATATATGTATATATATATATATATATATATATATATATATATATATATATATATAGACGCGTATCAATGTATGTATATGTATGCATGGAATATGTACGGTTGTAAGCATTAAGTATTACATGTACATACCTGCATGCGTGTATATACGTATGTGTGTTTATGTATGAACAGTTGTATTATTTAAGTATGGATTTACTATGTGTGTGAGTGCATACACACACACACACACACACACACACACACACACACACACACATATATATATAAACGCATATCAATGTATGTATATGTATGCATGGAATATGTACGGTTGTAAGCATTAAGTGTTTAATGTACATACATGCATGCGTGTATATACGTATGTGTGTTTATGTATGAACAGCTGTATTATTTAAGTATGGATTTACTATGTGTGTGAGTGCATATACATACACACGCACACATATATATAGACGCATATCGATGTATGTATATGTATGCATGG
>NC_068983.1:148301375-148303308 GCF_001194135.2 Octopus bimaculoides | reverse complement strand
TATATATATATATATATATATATTTGGCGGTGGAAGGGTAGGCCGGTGTGTGTGTGTGTGTGCGGTGTGTGTCTTGAACGGTGAATGATAACGTGTAAATACTTGGTTAAAAAACCCTTTGCATACAAAAAGTCAATGTGAGAGACGTTCTACTATTGAACCAAAGCGATCCTTCGTATTTCCCTTCCTGTTGTAGTAAATATATTCTTACCACCCACAACGGTATATTGTTGACTGCCTCGAGTTTCACTGTTTTAAAAAAAGAATCGAGGAAGGTATGTTCTAAAATTATTTAAATTATTGCGACAGCGAAGTATACCTGTGTGTGTGTGTGTGTGTGTGTGAACAACTACTTAGTTCTCAAGTGGAATATTTTACATATTTTCAGAGTTTCATTAAATGTCTTCTAATTGCTATACTTTTTGGTTTTTGTGATGTCTAGCTTCTCAAGATTGTCACACAGGTAATTAGTTCTGTAACTAACTGCCCCAGTAATCACAGGTATAATACTTCGGGGGTTATATCTGCATATTTCTCGTTAGTTTTGAGTATTGTCTTTTCTTTATCTCTTTTATTTTCGTTAACGGTTGCTGGACAAGAGATTTTTACGAGTGTGCGCGCATTCATTTCTTTATCCGTAACAATTATCTGGTCTGTTGTGCCTACATTTTGCATATTTACCAATATTCTTTGATGTTACGTTGAAGTGTGCTTTCTAGATTGCTGCAACTTTTTTTGATCTCCCGAATTATCTTATCTCTGGAATCTAGTGTGAAATGATTTTGCTACTATGTCATGCTTCATACAGAGAGTGTCATGATAACTTTATCGTGGAGCTGCTTATGATGTGCGTCACATCTTCGGTGTTAATTCAACTGAGTCTGCTTCGGTTGTCACATCTAAGTGTCTTGCCTGCATAACTTCCTTTCATTGTACATCAGATATTTTGTGTATCTATACCATTACATGCATACATCTATTTATGTGTTTATTTATGGTATTATTTTTTTTCTATACCTTTGTATAAATGAGTGCATATGCGTTTCTTTGGATATATATGAACTTATATATTTGGGTGTGAGGTGCGTGTGAGTATATACATGTATCTATGATTGACTGGAAATAACTGTGTATGTGCATGTGTAAATGCTGTAGCAATGTATTACTTGTTTTGGGTCTGTATCTGTGTGATATTAGAACGTGAGAATACGTCTCTTTATTTTATCTTATGATATATATATATATATATATATGTTTATAAATTCTCTATGCACACTTACGTATATATACTGGTCTCCCTATTTATGTATGTATCTATATATGTATGAATTTATATATATATGAATGCTTAAATATATGTAATAATCGAATGCACGTTGATGAATAAAAGCAAAAACGCATAACACCATCCAGTGGTATAAAATCTAAACGAAGCTAAAACTTTCCTAGTACAAATCTATGCGGAATTCAAATGAGTGCTGCATGTGTTTATTTCTGCATATTTATATATGCGGTGTTTTGGTAATAGTAAAATGCATGATATTTCTGTTTTTGTGTATTTCAGATATACTGGGTCGGTCCTTTTGGAGGTGGCATTACAGCGGGCTTGCTATACGAATACATTTTTGATCCTAGTAGGAGAAGAAAACCTCCTCAAGCGCCACCAAGTGTCGACATCGAGGAAGGTATGTTACATCATATTTGTTCGTCAGATATCTGGCACCTGTTGTGTGTGTGTGTGTGTGTGTGTGTATGTGTGTATGAATATACATAAACATACACATATACGTATATTAATATATGTGTGCATATACAAATATATATATATATATATTTATAAATGTATATGTACATATGTTTATGTACATATATATGCATATAAATTTACTGTATATGTACATATATTTCATATTACACATAGCTGAATATATTA
>NC_068983.1:148290445-148301275 GCF_001194135.2 Octopus bimaculoides | reverse complement strand
ATATATATTACACCCTATGTTGTCAAATTGCCATTTTAATCTCTGTTGTGTGTTACGTTCCGTACCACAAAACTCGGCTTTTGCTTAGCTTGAATGTCATCTCACTTATTATTGCTTTGAGTCAAGTGTAATATTCTCCAGTCATACGCTTCATATTTGTTTGGCTTCATTTATCTGTGAACAGTATTTTATATCTATGTTGTTTATTTCTCCATCGTTCTCTATTAATTTATATATTAACATAGTTGAATGTTTAAGAAGATAACACTCAGTCTTAACTGTCTTGCGCTATGACGATTCAAAATTTTTTTTTAAACTTTACAAAATATAATGTATATTTACCACCCAATGCATCACTCACCCAAAAAGCCCAAAAAGAAAAGCAAAAGAAAAAAAAAAACAAGTATTTAAAAAAAGAAATATATATATATACAACCGTGTGTTTTAACACTTTTATTTATCGTTTTTATATTCTCAAGTATGACACTCCCAGTTTGTTTGTATTCTATTTTTAACAGCATGTATTAAATCTGCAAAACTTGCTTTCGAGAATCATGTTTATTATTGAATATTTTTGTATGGGAAATTTGAGCTATATTTTCTGCTTATAGTAATTGTACGCAGAGGTGAAATATCGAAGCAGAAGAGTTCTTAGGTTAAGTCTCATTGGTAACGGGCTTGAATATGCTAGTTTATTGCACTGTTCTTCTGGAAAGGTTATTGAATACTGAATTATTCATTTCACTTAGCATATCAAAGATATTGCAAATGGTCAGTAAAGGATGTTTGATGTTTCGAATTCAGGTGAGCTGATATATATATATATATATATATATATATACATACATATATATATATATATATATGCGTGTGTGTGTGTGTGTACGTACACACATACATACACGCACAGACATACACACACGCACACACACACACACATATATATAAACTACACCGAATACTCTGTTAACCTTATATAAGTGCTTGGTACATAATAACACACAGAATTGTCTGTCAAGGGTACCGGACATCAGTGCTTGAAAAGGTACTGATATTCTATATATCGTAGCAGCGAGATTTGACGTGCAGGCAGTGACCGGACGCCTTCCACTGATGATTCTCAGTAGAATGAAATCACGTCACATGGGAGTTCCAGCGCCCATGACGAACGATTTTCGTCTGCTACGATCTGTGTATGTCCTTTTATGCACCCTGCGCCTATATAAGATCTCTCCTATATAAGAAGATCTATATAAGAGGTCAACGAACCACTGTTTGAGATAAGCTTTGTAATATTTTTCAAGGTTAAACGTTGATAAGAAATCTGGTACATTCTATAGTTACTAAAATATATTTGTAACTTCCCTGTGTATAAAGGGTTTCATTCTAGTATAGTAACACATTCAGTATACAATATATTCCATTCTGCATAATATATAACTATTCAAAAATATCAGAATGCCACCAGTGAATCTAAACACATGACCTATGATCAGTTAAGCAGGTAGTGTATGAAACTCTGAAAACGGAATAAGTGTCTAAACTCCATCTTAAGTATTGCCAGATCCAGTGTATTATTGACACTGCACTGCATACATGTACAAAACTTTCCTGTCAACGACTAAGTTCAACCAGCCCTATGAAGGTGGAATATCTCGGCGCTATATACGCTGATAATACTCTTGGCTAAAGGACGAACAGCGTTCAGGCTTGGTTTCCTTTTATGTTTAGTATTAAGTAAATTTTGGTCTTCACAAAATAAATATTGATCCCTTACAAATTTTCGTAGGCGGAGTAAATTTTGAATTAATTCTGTTGTATGTTGTGCATTTCATCCATTCCGTAGTCTAGACAGATGAAAGCAAGTCAAGGAGACACGATTCAATGAGATTAGTATTCAGAGCGTAGTTGGAGGGAATTAATAGCAGAAGGTTTTTAGATATGCAGTCTAGTATTTTACCTCTCCACCATATAGCACTAGTTAGGGCAATATTCCTAAGAGCAGATGAAAATAGTAGATCAAGAAGCATCGGACACACTGTTGACCTCACGATTTAATCTCCGGTGGAAGTCATTTGACTCCACTTAAATAGTTAATACCATTTCTGAAATAGGCCTGGACTTTCATATTTCCATCTCTTCCATTCACTCCCCAAAATATAATACAATTGTGTCTAGTCCAAAAGAAACGAAATCAATATTGCTAATGGTTGGCAAAGAAAATCCTATCCTGTCAATGTATATATCACGTTTCAAATTAGTTGGCAAAGTTAGTGGCTGTTTGTTTAATCATTACGCTGTTGTAATATAGCTAGATGCTTTGAAGTATCTCAAGGATGATTATTAATCCTGTGGAATTTCAGCCATTTGCGATAAGATTCTCTCTTGAAAGAATATTAACACAAAATGAGCATCTAACTATCTAACCAATTACATATTGGATCTTGGGATGTGCAGAAAACAATAGCCATATTATTGATTCACCATGAAGCTTCACATTTATAACATAAGGAAAGAATGGAATACTCAAAGACTGCAACGTTCAAGCATTTCTCAAGGAAAATTATTTTTTCATTGACGTATGCGGGCATAAACGGTATAAGCGTACGTCCTGGAGTTATTGAAACCTAAAGAATATACTTTTCTTATAAAGATAGGCCTAACAACTCAGGTTTATAATTTCGGAGAATAGAAGTTTGTTGTGAATTTCTGAATTTTTTCCAGACTCTTGTTTGGTTATATAAAAAGTGCCTATCTCCTCGATTGCGTAGTTTTCGATTGTGGTGTTGAAGATGTTCGCTTGCAATTCTTCTGGGTTTGGTAAAATAAGTATCAGCCAAATCCTGAAGTTGAATATATCGACTGTACTGCTCCTAAAATATGTAAACTTATGCATTTGTCTGAATTCATTTACAGCACAGAGAAATCCATGTTGGGACATTCGCGCGTTTCTCAATAAAATTTCACTTATATCGTAAGAAGAACAGAATCATTGTATTCTTCATAAATTCCTTCAAAACACTGAATTTGTACGTAGCTAAATCACTGATAAATATGTAGCGGAAAGAGAAAACAGATGGTGGGGCGACGTCCATGCGTGGTGGGACACTAGTATTGCCGATTACTATGCTCGCACAAGTTAACTATTTCTATGGAGAAAAGCTAAATATTTTAGCAGATTTGATGGTGAGGATCTGGTAACTTTCTCACAATCCCAACTTACATTAACAGCTTAAGTGAAGTACAGTTTGTACTGCGGAGTGAATTTGCACGAGGGTCTTATTTTGATGAGGGTCGTGGGTTATATTTTGCTGTAAAGCACACTGTCACTAGGTAATTCATGATGATGTGAACTACAATTTGAAATGTCCTTGTGAATACAATACAGACAGCTTAATATTTCTAATAAGAGCTCTCCAACTATTAATGTCACTGTGTGTTTCCAATAGAGAAGAGGTAACCAAATACCTCTCTACACCTAAGATACATTTCTGTAGAATAAATTTGTTTAAAGAATTATTGTAATATTAGACAAAACTAGAGGGAAGATAGTACAGACAGCATGTAAACGATTGCAGATACCGTTATATGAGAAAAACACTAAAATTAGAGATAGAAAGAGATTGTAACAACAGCAATTTTAAAATCGGATATTTGTTGTCATCCTGCGGGTGTTATACCATATCTGTAGCCAATAAATTTAATCTTTCTCATTGTAGTCAAGATGCAATTGCAAAAAGAAATTTATAAGGTTATGATAAACTTTAAAACGTATATTTTATTTTTATCTATTTACATATACACTAATTTTCAATCGGTTCGATTGACGTTAGACTCAGTGTTTTATTCATATGTGTGAATATAGTCCCAGGGAGAGATAAATACTAAATACAAATATTTATCTTATTAATGACTAACCAGCTCGCTAGCAAACCTCTCTTCATATTTACCTTGTTATCACTGTTCACAGTGATAATTTGTTCGTAATCTGCAGTACATCCTTACAAAATAGCTTACATGCATTAATGTGTCTGAGATGATGCAATGCCATCGAGAGTAGTTAAATATCTACCAGGCCTTATGAAGCTGATCATCCACATGTAAAGTTGTGAAGTCTACTGAATCAGCAGCAGTAAAGACAACAGCAAGTGGTCAAAGATTTTGACGACTTGCTGCTGCTCGTTTCCCTCCATTAAAAACGTAAAAATCGATATTGATGGTATAGCAAATATTAAGCTATAAATCAAAAGTTGAAATCAAGAGAAGACACAATTAGAAGTAGTCCGAAGAATTTCTTCCAAATCATGTCAGCAAATGCGATTTCTGTTCTTCCATTGATATAATACTGCTGCTGAACCCATGCTGCTACTGCCATTGTGTTGCTTAGACACCCTTTGGTTAAGTAAACCTATGCTATGAAGATAGTCAGCTAAATGACGATGTATGATCCACAAACCGTTTTCCTGCTACTGCATCGTTGTCGTTTTGTCGTCATTGTCGTCTTCGTCATTGTTGATATAATTGTTGTTGCTGCTGTCGTTGTTGTCATCATCGTCATGATCGTGGTTGTTGTTGTTGTTGTTGCGACTGTGGATCGTTTCTCAAGTGTTTGCACAGTGTTTAAATATTGCAAATACCGACAAGAGAACAGCCAGATCTAAATAATTATTTAATTGCAATAATTCCTCACAGTTTGTAGAGATTAGTAGGAATAGAAAATAGCGCAAAATTTTTTTTTATATCTCCAGCTGATCCCTCATAGAGCAGAACTATTATAAAATGCTTTGATGCTCTCGTCTTGTTTTCCTGTGTAATATATCTAGGATCACATCGTCCAATTTTTTTAAGAGAAAGTAATGCAATTTTAAGCAGATTTGGTTACTATTTCTAACGGGTTTGGTTACCAGATACAGAAACCCTCGTTAGCTCGGTAGAGCTGTCAGTACGTATGTGTATAGGTGGGTGAGTGAGGGGTGGGAGAGAGAAAGTAAATGTGAGAGTAAAAGAAAGAAAAATAATACAGATAACTTTTGTGCTTGATAGTGATAATGATAATAATATGTGTGTACATTGTTCCCTTTCGAGAGATTGCATTTGCTCTCATTGTCAGCGTCCATGTCCGTTGAAGCAAATATAGCGTGTGGCTGTAGACCGTGAAATACCGAATCCAACGAACCGTGACCACCACTTTATTTCAATTCATAGCTGAAGTCATTGCACTACACTTAAATTATGCTCTTGGGGAAGAAATGAAGATATTGGTTCTAGTTGTAGAACTATCTTGATCAACAAGTAAATGAGGACTCTAGGCTTATCTATGCCTAGTGCCGTAGACTGCGAGCCGGTTTCTAAACATGGTTATAGCCAATTAACTTCTTTCAGTTATATGTAAGTAAAAATCCTTTTTTTTCTTTTCTTATATCCCTCTCTGGATATGTCTGTCTGTACATCAGTTAAACATCAGCCTATTCTTGGCGAGTGTTGTAGGTTTTGAGGTTATTGGCATACTCTGTCGTAGTCAGTACACTTCACCTAGGCTGATTTTGTTCATTAAAAAATATCTAAAAGTCTACAAGCTTATTCAGGAATTAGATTGTTATATTCAGTAGGGGTATATAGTGCTTTTCTTTGAAACACACTAATTCTCATTCAATCTGCCACTGTGGATTTATAGTTTTGAGCCGTATTATGATACTTTGTCTCCAAACTGAGTTCATTATCTGCATTCCTTTTCTGAACGAAACAAAATTCAACTTTTTTTAAGATGTTAATGACCCTCACAAAGCATGAGTCATTCAGTCGTTTTTACCCCATCCTATGATAATGTAAGGCTAACTTAGGAATAAATTATTTGAATACCAGATGTTTTTTATTTGTCTGGAATCATATCGAACAAAATTTGAAACTGTTGAATATTAAAATCGAAATTTTGCAATATGTCACGAAGGAAATATTTGCTCTTGTCCTTTGAACAAATAATTAAATAATAGATGGAGTAGAGAAGGGGAGGGCAAATTAACTTTTTTTGAAATGAAATCTTGTCAGTTTATTACCAGTCAAATGAGGCGTTGATTATTTTCTCTCCCAAAAATCAATATTATCATGTTGTCTCAACTAAACTTTGTCTGGTAAAAAGACAAGTATTAAAAAAGAACAACAAGTGAACAAGAATAACAGCAGCAGCAAAACAAACTCAGCATTTCTGTCTTTGAATATATCATTTCATTCTGACGTGAATAAATTTGTATTAGGGTTATGTACATAAGCACGTTTGTTCTTTCGATTATTTCTTCATTCTCCTACAATTCCTTCCTGGTACCTGTGGCGCGTCGTTTAAATTTGTTTCCATCTATTGAAAGAGTTAAAACTTATCGACAATTTGTGTTCCGTTACTGATGCACAGCACTGTACTCATGGACATATTTATTATTTATCTCTCACTGGTAAAGTCCACCTAGGAGTAAATATTTACTACCAGAAACATGTACTAACCAGTGGCTTTACTGGTTAATTACTGGTCGAATAGTGGTGAGTTTCTAGAATCGTTAGAGTGTCCAGCCTTCCACTTCCTGAATTCTAATCCCACCGAGGTCAACTTAGCCAGTTATATCTCTGAAGTCGATAAAGTACTACGCAAATAATAGGGTCGGTATAACCCCATCTTCTTGTGCTTAAATAAAAAAAAATACTCATTACTGTTGCCATTGGAAATAGAAAGTTGTTTTCAAACCTTATCTTGTATTTAACTAGAAACAATATTATCGACCATATTTGACTATGTCACCCGCGAATGGATGCACCTGAGAGAAAAGACTCACGACCTTTCAGTGGACTGATATACTATTTGATCAAAATAGCGCGAATTAAAGATTGAGTGATTGATTGCTTTATCCAGGGTAAAATTTTGAGACCTGGCTTGAGTACACAAACGAAGTGTATAGTTAATATATTTCTTACAATGTTTATATGATTTTCAAATTAAATAAAATGCAGCGGACATTTATCCTGAGAACAAGACCGGAAACATGCTATATATTTAACATATAAAACGAAATATCTAAGAGCTATTAATTTCTGTTCTTAGTCACATAAGAGTTCAGCATCATATAAAAAAATTCTTGTATTTATATAGAACCAATGTTTAATGTGTGTCTGAGAAATACTGTATCATAATGATTTACAACACTTATAAAATTGTAATTTTATGCAAGTAACTTTGCAGGAAGCATATATACAAAGTCAAACAAGATGCCTGTCAAGGTTAATTCATTCATTATTTAGGTCATTGAAGAGAGATGGTTGGAGATTTCAGTACCGAGTTAACAAAATGGCTACTGGTATTTACTTAGGTTCATTCATGCTTTGATTTTAAACAGCACGAAACGTGACTATAATTTTAGCCTTCTAAGGTCAGTAAAATAAGTACCAGTAAATTACTATGGTCAATTAAATTAAATTAAATATATGTCTGTCCTAGCAATTTGCTATCATTATTAAGTTTTATCATTATTATTTTTCTCTCTATGCTGTACACTAAATATATGACTACCATTTATGCATAAATGTATACACGCATATATGCATATATACAAACATATAATAAAGAAGATATATGTTTGTGTATTTTCAATTATATTTAAATCGCTATGTTGGTATTATTTATGTATATATGTATGTATGTATGTATGTATGTGTGTGTGTATGTGTGCGTGTTTGAGTGAGTGCGTGTGTGTATTTGTGAGTGAGTTTGTGTGTATGTATTTGTGTTTGTGAGCGCGCGTATACATACAAACGATGTTGATTTTATGGTTCTCAGAGAGAAGATACGCTAGTTAAAATGGACAAAGTTTCTGTAGTCTGCAATTTCTGTGGTTGAATTTTAAGTTTAAAAAACCCAGAGTTTTGACAACATTTGGGAAGCACAAGGTGGAAACTAATGTATATGTGAACAAATATAATATTAGGCGTGTTTACTAATAGTAGCGTTCTATCAGACTTTCCATAGCATCGAATAACATCCTGAAATAACTGAGAAAACCAAGTGAAATGAGAAGTACACTGATGATACCTCACATCGCGATGGAAGTGTGGATATGAATATTGGTGGTTTTATATCATATCCGTATCAAGCGTAATCTTATAAGCAAATCCCATGTGGTCGAAAATATTTTAGAAAAAATACGTTATGAATGACGCAATGTTCACGAGTCAATGGTGTTTCTGTTATCTGTAGAAGTAAAACATTCAAACATTTTACTCATCTTAACACAACGCCTCCATCGTTATTTGCAAGAACATCAGTACCTTCTCATTTCAACCTGGTCTTGGCAGTTGTTTCGGGATGGTACTTATTTTATTGATCCCGAGAGATGAAACACAAAGTCGACCTCAGAATGTAAAGACGGATGAAACGCCACTAAATATTTTGCTTGGTGTCGTAACGATTCTGCCAGCTCACTCCTTTAAGCGCTTTAAATATTGGTTGCAAATTTTGGCACAAGGTCAGAAATTTCGGAAAAAGGGCTAAGTCGATTACATCGACCCTAGCACTCAATAAGCACTTATTTTATCGGTCCCAAAATGATGAAAGGCAAAGTCGACCTTGGCGGAATTTGAACTCAGATCGTGCAGGCGGACGAAATATTAAGACAAGGTTAAGGTGGTGAGATGGCAGAATCGTTAATACGCCAGGCAAAATGCTTAGGACATTTCGTCCGGCTTTGCATTCTGAATTTAAATTCAGAATGTAAAGTCGACTTTGCCTTCCATCCAAATTAAGTACCAGTTAAATTGTGGGGGTCAATCTAACCTACTTACTTACTTTCCCAAAATTGCAGGTCTTGTGCCAAAATTTGGAATCAATATTAAGGCAAGTTTTTTTAGATGAGTTATTCTCAATACATTAGTCCCCTTTATTTCATGATAGTTATTGAATTACGGAGGGTCTAAACTCAAGCTGGCAGAAGTTTTGCAAATTTGAACACAGAATCTCTCTGAGTTAATTTGGTTTTCCCTCTTTCTCTCTTTCTATCTCTATTTCATCTATTAATTAATTTTTTTTGTTCAAAGGACAAGAGCAAATATTTCCTTCGTGACATATTGCAAAATTTCTATTTTAATATTCAGCTGTTTCAAATTTGGTTCGATATGATTCCAGACAAATAAAAAACATCTGGTATTCAAATAATTTATTCCCAAGTTGGTTCAAAGCCACGGGTTTGCACAGGATGAAGAAGGTTGTGTGACCTTCATGGCTTTTTCAGGAGCATTAAGATTGCACAAGATGTGAATTCTCTTCAAATCAAAAATGGAATCTGGGTAATAAACTCAGATGAAGCTCATATGATACAGCGGCTCGGAATTTATTTCCATAGTGGTAGATGGAATTAGACTGAAAGAGATTCATTATATTCAACAACGTACGATCTCATTTGGAGAAGCAATATTTCATGATATTTACAGATAGAAGTGGGAGAAAATACCGTAAGAAATCTAATCAGGTATTATTGTATTTCTACTTTTTTTATTGATATCTTAATTATCTTTGAATTAACGAAATCACGCATATTTACGTACGTACATACTTATATGCTTGTATACATCCATGCATTCAAACAAGTATGCATGCATCCATCCACCCATCCATCCATCCACCCATCCATCCATCCACCCATCCATCCATACGTACGCACATGATGATCGATTCTTTTAGACACATGATAACCGCCTCTGTTAATCTACACCCTTCTGATAATCTGCATTATGTCTGTGTGCTCTCAGATGATTCTTAGGACCTTCAGTTAAGTTTCAAAAACCTCTGCAGGTGTTATGTAGCTCAATTGTGGTATGGTAATCTGTTATTAAACCAGGATTGCATTTTAAAGCCAGGATACGTCACAGGGTTTTCTTCAAGCTACAGGAGCGAGACTACCATAAGCAGGGGTAAATCATTGTTAGATGTATCTTGATTTCGTATGCTACTATGGAATTTCATGTGGCTTATGTTGTTAGCTTTTCACAAGAGATGATGAACACAAAATCTGCATTTTCAACTCTTTATCTTACTGGGTGCATCCATCATACCGCTCTTTCTTAAAGTACTTTTTATCTGTTCAAGCTGTTTTTCGCCTGCTCAAAGCCATCAATACCTTCCCTCTTATAAAGACAATTATTTAAATTTGTTCTGTGTTTGAATTACGCACGCAACTGTTGTTAAAAACATATTGACTTATTCCATGTTATATTGTAGCATCGAAAGCAAAAATATTTACTAATTGAATTGTTTATTTGTCATAGTGGAGTCCTTAATACACAATACTCTGATCAAAACCAGTTCACTTAACTTTCTTTTTGTCTACGACATTAGCCTTATACTTAATTTACGCATGTAATCATATGTATGTGTGTACATGTAATCATATGTGTGTACATGTAATCATATGTACATGTAATCATATGTAATCATATGTAATCATATGTAATCATATGTAATCATATGTAATCATATGTACATGTAATCATATGTACATGTAATCATATGTATGTGTGTACATGCGTACGTTTGTGCGTATAGAGGTTTGTGATTGTACACAAGAGTTTCGTTTCAAAATTTAATTCCACAGAGAATATATTTTTGGAAATGAGTATCCTTTGTAATGAATATATATCGCCACTCTCTTATACCCATATCACATACGTTACTTTGCCTCAGGCTGTGTGGTAAGATATAAGCGCAAGCATAACTGTCCAACGGCGTGGTATCTTAGGCAAGTACCTTCTACTACTATAGGTCCGAGCCGATCAAAGCCTGTCGTATATATATATATATAT
>NC_068983.1:148281479-148290349 GCF_001194135.2 Octopus bimaculoides | reverse complement strand
CTGTGTCTGTGTCTACACGCCCACCATTTAACAACCGACCTTTGGTTTTTATGTCTTCGAAATTTAGAGTTTCGGCAAAAGTGACTGATAGAATAAGTAGCAGGCTTATAAAATAAGTACTGGGGTCCATTTTTTAAATCAAGCCTTTCTAGGCGGTGCCATAGCACGGCCGCACCCTAAGGACAGAAAAAAGTAAGAGAAAGGATAGCACACTCACGTATGTATGTATGTATGTATGTATGTATGTATGTATGTATGTATGTATGTATGTATGTATGTATGTATGTATAAAGGTGAAGAGAACGATAGCAAGATACGCATATAAATAAACATGACATTTTCGAGTTTAAAAATGCATACACCGGATGTTGTATGGAAATGAAGCTGTTAAAATCATATTTCTCTTCCGGCGTGCTTCTGATTAAACTTACCATACAGTATGCAACAGGCTTTCTTCGATTAAGAAAGGTGAGAAACTTTATGAGAGTGCGTATATGAAAATTCGAAGGAGCGAAATCGTAGATGACATCCATTGTTACTAATTGGAAAGCGAATCGGAGAGGCAAATGATTCCAGTTTTGAATAATTTCACATTTCGTACACATATATCGCAGAAACTTAATGGCTCATAAAATAAATTCAGGCTGCAGTGGCATCTCTAAAGACATTTGTTAATCTCCTGTAAAAATGTTATACTACGTAGACCAAATTTATCTAAAAACTTTCATTGAATCCATTGGCAAACTTCTCTTCCATCAGTGTCTGGTACAATATTTGTCGCTTTATATGTAAGTGAATCGGATTAATAAATATTGACGTATTTCTTAAGTATCAATGATGATGATGATGTTATTAGCGATGTTGAAGATGATGATGGTGATGATTATGACGATGATAATTTTATAAATGACTACTACTACTACTACTGTTTTTTTTTTTACCTTATCATGTGTAACAGTATTATTTTACGCTATTGAAAAATTTGGATATAAATTAAATATATCTAAATTATTTCTTTCTAATATTCTCTCGTTTCAATGAAATTGTTAAGAAATTCTTTAATTTATAGTCGATATTTCTTATTCTTAAACATTATCTATTTATATTTTCATGGAAACATATATATGTATGTATGTGCGCATATGTGTCATGTGAGTGTGTGTATGTGTGCGTGTGTGTTTGTGTCTGTGTGCTTGTGTATGTGTGTGTGTTTATATATATTTGATTATAAAATAATTTCTTTTCTATAAATTCAATCATTCGTACGATCATTTACAATTATTTTGTCGCTCTACTGCTACACCGTCTATCCCTACACATACAACGGTCGAGATATTTTTGAAATCGCATTCAAATTAAACATAACTTTATAACATGTATACATTGGAATTATGTTACGGTAACGCAACCAACTGGTAATTAAATCACAAGAAGAAATGATTCAATTGAATGTAGAATCTCTCAAAGATACTGAAGCAGTCATTTCTGTTACTCAACCGAAATAATCTATCATATATATCAATTTTATCCAGGTTTTCCGACTTTTCCAATGATTCTGACCCATCACCCAAGAATCTGAATATCATGTGTCTTTGATAAAGAAGACACTTAAATCTTAAATAGACCAGTATATATAACTTCAAATGGGTACTTAAGAGTAGAAACGGCTCGGTGTTGTAAGCATCAGTAGTAGTAGCTCTAGTAATGACAGTGGCAAAAATAGTTGCACCAGGAGCTAAAGCACAGCAAATCTTTTGTTAACTTGCCTTGTTCAAAAACAGATACTGAGAACTAAAAGTGAACTCACTGCACTACTGATGTCTAGAATGAAAATAAAAAAGACTCCTTTGCAGTTGTGACAAAAAAGAGACATTTTTTAGATGAGACAAAGTGTCTTCATGCCTTTTAAAAGTAAGTTTGCGTCGTAAATGAGTAAAAGAATTTTCAACCTGAAACAAAAACTTATTTACAGAATTTGGTTCACCAGCGCTTTTTATCTTGCTCTAAGGTCTTCGCCCATTAAAATTAGAATATTGGTTTCAGTTTGACTTTTCTAAGCACTTTTAAGGAGAATGAAAATAGAAATTTATAACAGCAATTACAATGAATATGCTAAAATTGGGATATAAACAAGTTCATTGTGTTGGCTCGCGAAAGCTTACACTGTCTGCTACACTGATCGCTTCCGAAAGGAAGCTATCATTGTGTGTGTGTGTGTGTGTGTGTGTGAGAGAGAGAGAGAGAGACTGAGAGAGAGAGAGTGTGTATTTCTTTTACATGTGTAAAGAGTAAAGACCCCCCTTTGGTCATGAATCACCTTGGGATTGTACCGAGAAAGTTCCCCTCCGAGGCACAAATGTGGACAAGGTTGTTTATGGTAGATCAGCAGCCGCTCTATGCATGCCGGACTCCCCTATCCAATGTCGGCGATGTTATCCAAGGGAAAGACAAAGGCCGATACAGCTTGACACATGTGATGTCACAATTCATTTCTACAGATGAGTGAAATAAAGTGTCTTGCTCAAGAACACGACATGCAGACCGGCCTGGGAACTGAACTCACTATCTTATCATCGTGAGCCCGACGCTTTAACCACTGAGCCATGCATCTTCACATATTTTTGATACATATGCATGTGTATCTATACCTATACACATAGCTACATATATTCATACATACATGCATACACACATACATACACATAGGCACACACACACACACACACACACACACACACACACACACAGAGGTACACACACATATCAGTAAAAAGACGAATATTGAGTCTAGCACAATATCAGTATTCGTTACAATTGTCTCTGTAGTATCCCGCCGCTCGGCACATTGCATGTAAATGGTCCCGATTGAAAAATTAAGCAGTATGTGTGTGACTGAAGACGGCCAGGTATCACTGTATCAGGCTAGCATTAAGTTATGGCTCTCTGTGCTGTTGGAAGAATATGGAGGATGAGGCTAATCGACTACATCGACCCCAGTTCATAACTACTACTTATTTCATCGACCCCCGAAAAGATGAATGGCAATGTTGACCTGAGCGGAATTTGAACTCAGAACTGTAAAGAGCATTTTGTTCGGCGTATTAACGATTCTGCTAACTCAGCTCAACGCCTTACTTCTAATGATGAATAGCGGGACCCGTAAATATTTCACTGAATTAATGGTAAACTTCTTGAGTTACATCTGAAAACTTTATCCAAAAACCCCGAAAGCGTAGTTTGTGTTGTGTCGGTATGGGATGACAGTCGCTCATCTGCTACTCATTGAAAAGTGAAGAAAATTGGAAGACAATCACTTAATGCACTTTAGATATACACTTTACATACTTTATGAACAGTTTTGTAGACTTAAAATACAGCACTCATAAAATAAATATTCACTCTTACTTTTCCATTTTTCCCATAACCAAAAATCAAAAAAAGACATCCTGTATATATGAATCAACCTTTAGTTAAATTGCATATATCTGCCACGTAAATAAGCGTCAATATTTCACAGAATAGCGCTTATGCGCATGCGTTGAGTTATAGGTGATATAAAAAATTTAGTTCAGTCACCACCACAACAACCACCATCCCTCTCTCTCTCTCTCTCTCTCTCCCCTCTCTCACTGCCTTTCTCTAACCTCACCATCAGAACATCACCCCTCTGCTAAAATTATATGTTTAACTCTCCTCTTCTACATTCAACTAACTTTTATAACCACGTAATAAATAATACGTTCCTTCTACCACATTTCATGGACACTTCACTCTCCCTCTTTTTCTTTCATCCTCTTTCTGTCTCTCTCTTCGCCTTATCTACTTTTTCTCTCTTTTTTTACTTTCTCCTCTCTTTCCCTTCAACTAATCACTTGAAAGCGTTACAGTTACATTCCCTCTACTTAACGTCATTGACGCCTGTCTCTATCTCCTTTTCTCCTTCCCTATTTTCTCTCTCCCTCTTATTCACGTGAAAGTGTTACCAACGGGCTAAGTAACGCAATGACAAGCAAGATTATTATAAGATGATGATGATGATGATGATAATAATGTACCATTTTTTTTAACCAACGAGGGAAGTGTACAATTTCATTCATAGTAACTTAGAGGAACTCTAAAAGCATGATCAAACGTAGTACTAATACTAATGAGGTGATAAAGAAGCAAACAATAGTAATGATAATATCAACTACAGTAATGATAACGATGTTATGGCGGCGGTGGTGGTGGTGGTAGCAGCGTTAATAATGAGGATGGGAAAATAAAAAAAAATAAGTATATGCAATGGCAAAACAGTATGTTGGAGTTTAGGGGGTGCGGTAGTTAAAGAAAGAAGTTACTGGCAATAAAATTTTAAAGCAAGCCATAAAGGGTTTTAACGGTGATAACGATACAGATAATAAATGTGAACGATTGTTTGATATTCATTTCACTGGAACCTGTTAAGGTGGATTGATGACCGATAGGAGACAAATGCATCAGGATCCCTCGACTCCATATGCCGAGGAGAGGGAGAAGGAGATAAATGAAAATACAATAAATGTAAAGTAAAGAAAAAAGAATGAAATATAAAGGGAAAAAGAATTCTCGATGTTCGATGGGACTAGGTAACTAATAGATAAAATAAAATGAAATTTTAACATGATGATGTATTAAGTAAACACAAGCTTACAAGTAAGTTATAAGTTAGCTAATCAGTAATCTCGTTAATTAAGGATACTGTATCGAAAGAGGGAGAATAATTATGTATTTGGTAGAAATGAAGAAAATGAAAAATTTACAGGAGGCAATTAGAATAGATTTTAGGTCTACAAAATAATAAGTTTGATATAAATTTAAAGCAAAAACCGAACAATCAAGTGATGTGAAGTATTACTGCCTCTGCTATTGCAAAACTGCTTCGAGGTATAATGAAAGTGCCATATAACGAAACGACTGGGTTGTGGATGATGGTGGACTGTTAGGTTGAGTTAAGGAAGGAGTAAAATGAAAAGAAAAGGGAAAGCAGTAAGGCAAATTAAAAGTGTAACTTAAGGGTAGAGGGAGGAACAATAGCGATAACTAATTTGAGGGACCGAGGTGAGTGATAATCGGACGTTCAATTATGTATCTTAGAAAACCGTAAAATCTGAGACCGAAACATCTGTTAGTCGGGAATGAATGAAGCCGCGTGAACGGTTAGTGGTTAAAAGATCAAAGACTTGGGAAATGAAATTTAGAAATAAACCTCACAAATAAAGTGTCAAAGATTAAGGGAGGAGATGCCTAAAATTTAAGGTGGAAGGACTAAAAGAAAGAGAAAATAAAGGAGGTAAATCCGCCGCACAATTATATAACACATCCTCAAGTTTGGAGAATGGCACCTCAAGATAACAAAATAAAGTTTAAATGAAAGGATTAAAATTAAGAACTGCTGGTTTGGAAACCGTGCTTAGAAAAGTGCTGAGGGAAAATCTTGAAAAATTGTGAAGAGTATTGTTACCAAACTTTCATGTAAAGTGTGGAATTTATACCAGTAAGGGTGTGGTTATCATGTGCAGCGACACAGCTCGGATTACAAATATGGAAATTCAAAAAAACTAACGTTCAAGGAATTTAAAAGTGTGGTGGAGGATTATAATTTAACAGGATCGGTGTTTTGGGGCTTGAAGAAGTCGTCAAGAATGCAAAAGTTATTATTGTCTCTTAAATTTTGGGTAAAGATATCAATTTCATTCTACTTCTATTTTTCCCTTACGATTCATAGATGTAATTCAAGAAGAATTATCAAGAGGGAAGCAAATTTCAAGTCAATTTTCGCTGGTGTGGACCGCATCACGTCAGTAGTGAGGCTTTCTAAATCCGCCGGACAAAAACCTCATTCAGCATTTTGGTCATTTTGTTAAACGCCAAAATAGAAAACAATGTACACGCACATCACGCCACATACACAAGCTTTATCACTGTTTCCGACGACCAAATTCTACGCATAAAGTATTGATCACCTCAAAACAAAATGATAGAAGACATTCCTCAAAGTGCTGTATTGTGGAATCGAACTCAGTACTACGTAGTTTCGAGGCTTCTTAAACATACTGCCATACTAGAGTCACTTCTTTTAAACACAGAAAATGCTTCAAAGATGGAAAAAATGCCTTCACTTCGTAGAAATGTAACTCAAATGTTTTAGCTAAATGAATCCATTCTCTAAGCTTATATCAAGATTACATCCAGCAGATTAAATAACATGCAGTTTTACATTTATGTATCATCTATTTCTGTCTTTGGTAAAAGAGTCACAGATGTTTCAGTTATTGATATTGTATTTTGTTTGCACGTGCTTCAGTTTTAAATATATGCATTTTCATCGTATTTAGCTAACATTTGAAAATATCACTGCAGATTAGTCAATATTGAAAATAGAATAAATGGGGCTGAAAGAAAAAGATAGAGGCAGAGAGAGAGAAAGAGAGAGAGGGGGGGGAGGTAGAGAGAAAGGAAGGAGGAAAGAAAGTAGTATTAAAAGAAAAATAGATTGATAACTAGATATATACATTAATTGATTGAGTCATCAGTAAGTACAGGAAGAGAGGGCGAGAGAGAAATTGAAAAACAGAGTGTAAAGATTTATTGGAGTGAGAACGAGAGAGATAGAGTGAAATGGAGATAGAGAGAAAGAAAGCGAGAGCACAAGAGAGAGAGAGAAATATATAAGCTAAATTAGCGATTTCAAATTCAAGCACAAGGCCAGCAATTTCGGGGAAGAGGGTAAATCGATTACATTGACACCAGTGCTCAACTGATATTTATTTTAAAAATCCAGAAAGGATGAAAGACAAATTCGACTCTGACAGTATTTGAACTGAGAACGTAAAGTCGCAAGAAATGCTGCTAAGCATTTTATCCGGCGTTGATATGATTCTCCCAACTCACCACCTTATATAAGTAAAATCTTAAAACGAAAATTTAAAATGCAGCGGGGTAAAATTCACGTTTACTTTCGATGAAGTGATATGATTAAGATATTTTCTACCTTGGCTTGTAGCAGCATCATTTCGTTATATTTTTTATGGAATAGTGACGATCTTCTTTACTAGAGTTTGCTAGTCTCTCTTCCATAAATTTTTCCATTTATTTCCTTTCAACCTAGTGTCTGTATAGCTTCAGACTCTCGTTTCGCAACCACAGAGTAGTTGTCTTCTATTATAGTACATTGTGAGTGAACTGGATGGACGAAAAATGTGTGGAAGCTCGTCGTACACACACACACACACACATATATATATATATATATATATATATATATATATATATATATATATATATATATATATATATATATATGTGTGTGTGTGTGTGTGTGTGTGTGTGTCCTCATCTTGTTT
Organism: Octopus bimaculoides; assembly: GCF_001194135.2. Classification (NCBI taxonomy): domain Eukaryota; kingdom Metazoa; phylum Mollusca; class Cephalopoda; order Octopoda; family Octopodidae; genus Octopus; species Octopus bimaculoides. Next base: position 148,282,985 of record NC_068983.1, on the reverse strand, counting down.
GTTGTTCACACAACGTTTCGGATGAAATACCCTCCAGCTTTCATTGGTGTATTGGGGAAATTTCGAGCCTGGGTTTTTATTCCTAAGGTATTTTTCGATCGATGTTGTTATTATTATTCAGTTCACTGCCTGGAATCGAACTCGGAATCTTAGGGTTAGCAGCCCGCGCTCTTAAACACTACGCGGACAATTATGGAGCGAATTTTAGGGCTGATAAATCTAATATTCTTCTATCCTTCCGTAATACCGGTTCCCATATGCTGTTCATATATGCACTCGGTCTGCGTAGGAGGTTGTTGTGTCCTAGCATATGTGCTGCTTCTTTTAGTTTTCATAATTTCCAGTTGTGTCCTTTATCTATTATTTAACTTCATCCCACAGGGGAAGATCGTCTCCATTTTTTCCATACATGATCAGCTATACCCGATTTATCAATAGCTCCTTGTGTCACAGCTTAGCGATGCTCCTCTACCTTTATTTCGAAGGTGCGACATGCTTCACCTTTGTATAACCTACCACAGCTGCATGGGATGGAGTACACACAGTTCTTCGTCATATTCTCTTCTATTGGTGGTTTTACTCGAAGGAGATATTTGCGAAGTGTTGTATTGCTTTTTAATACTAACCTGATGTCATATGGGCCGCATATCTTTTGTATCTCTTCGGAGAGGCCTTTCACATAGGGTAGACAGACTGTGAACAGTTTATCAGTTTCATCCTCTCTTTTCTTCATAATTGGAGTGGAGAGTATGCTTTTAGGGTAGTTGTTTCATTTGTTCGGCGAAACCCTTCAAGGTGGTGCACCAGCATGGCCGCTGTTCCAATGATTGAAACAAGTAAAAGGAAAGATAGAACATATCTGTTATCTGATATCTTTTCCTCATATTCAAGACTGCAGCTTTAATCATATCACAAACAACTTAGTCAATTTCACAGAAAGAGGCATGAAGTTTACAACGTTAATATATAGCAAGTATTGGTTTTTCCCGCTTACCAATGAGTAGTGCGCAACTGGAAGAAAATGGAATGATTATAGAGATAGAGACGATTCCATGACTCAGCACACAGTGGAAGAGGAGCTCTACAAACGTTATTGGGATTACCTTGGGTTATGGATGCCATGCCGCAGATGATTTTGCTGCTTTAGCAACGAAACAAGCCAAAAATATAGATCAAAATGGAATAAAGCAATTACAACGGTTCGTCGAGAATTTCTAATCAGTTATGTTATTGAGTCATTCGCTACGCTGACAGATTTATAATGACACTTGCCACTGGAGTGCAATCATATTATATTGTGTTCGATATAGAGTAAAGAGGACAACAAGCTGGGATAAAGACATTGTGTGTGCGTGTGTGTGTGTAAGTATGAGTATGTATGTGATATGAATATATTGATACAGATAAAAATACATACATACACATACATTGTGGTGTATAATTGCATAGATACAGAGGTACATATATATATATATGTATATATATATATATATGTGTGTATATATA
>NC_068983.1:148279023-148281406 GCF_001194135.2 Octopus bimaculoides | reverse complement strand
TATATATATATATATATATATATATATATATGTAAGTATGTATGTATGTCTATATATATCTATCTATATATATATATATATATATATATATGCTGAGACACATTATTAGCTAACTAGATAGATTACTACATTATCATCATAGTCATCATCGTCATCATTATCATAATCGTCATCATCATCATCGTCAACATCAACAAAATTTCATCAACAGATATCTAGTTTTGCTAAATAGATAACTAGAGAGAGAGGGAGAGAGAGAGAGAGAGAGAGAGAGAGAGAGAGAGGAGAGAGACAGATAGATAGAGAGAGAATCATATATGTAGCTAAAAAGGTATATGTATTTATCATATATATATATATATATATACACACATGCCTAAGTAGAATTGCATATATAGAAAAAGTGGATGAGCGTGAATGAAAGAGGCAGTGTATGCGTTTATAGATATGCATTTGTAGATATTCATGCATGTTTGGATGTATGTATGTACGTATGTATGTATGTGTATGCATGTATGCGTGTATGTATGTACGTGGGCATTATGTTTGTGTTTGTGTGTGTGTGTGAAACAATGTTCTGTATTAGATAATAATTTTGTTACCAAATTCTTGCTGCGAGAATAATAGTAACAATTACGTTGAATAATTCCATATCTAACTAAATATCAGCGAATTTCGAATACAGATATAGAAAGTATGCGCTAAAAGGTGATAAGGCTAGTATGGATCTAGTCATATTCATGCTTTAGCGTGAAACTGTTGGAATATATGAATTTATTAATGAATATGACCGAGATATGATACAGAACCGCAGAGAGAGAGAGAGATATAGATAGATAGAGAGATAGATAGATAGAAAGAAAGATAGATAGATAGATAGATAGATAGAGAGAGAGAGAGAGAGAGAGAGAGAGATGTCTATATGTCTGTCTGTATGCATGTATTTATGAATATATGAAAGACCATAAATGTTTGTATCTATGTATTTCTCTATATATTTCTCTACATATGGACACACGTACATGGGTCTTGGACAATAAATTGTCAAGTTGATTCTTGAACGCATTCTTCCATCACAATATCAGTCCTTCAACTGAAAACTATTGCAGTACCTGATCCTTACTCTAAATAATGTTAGGGTACCTTTGGAAAAGTGCAGTGGTATCCTGTAAGGGGGCTGGTAGAACTCTCCATACCAATTTTTGGTCACTATCCCTGAAGGATCTTACACACACACACACACACACATCACTGCATATCTTTGTGGTCTTCTCTTCGGGGAGTACAGTGGTAATTATTTTCTTTCAGTCTCTCCAAGTAGCTGAATTGCTCCATAGAGGCAAATTTCTTGGCGTAGCACAGCTGAACTACCTCGAATTCCGCAATTAATGTGAGACTACTGGGTGACCAAGCTGAACGCAGTAGTCCAGACAGATGAGGAGAAATGTCCTCCATAGGACCAGCATAATTTCTCGTGAAGTTCTTAGAAGCCATTGAGCCATTTGCCATTGGTAACTGTCAGCATGTCAGTTACAAAGCGGTCCCAGTACAGTTCTATGAAGCACTCCAGTCGGCCTTTGCGTTTTAAGAAGCCATGTGAACATTCAACTAGTTTCCATGCTAATTCCAGTCCTTGTAGCTTGTAACATTTCACCTCGTTATCGACCTTATCAAACGACTTTGCAAAATCAAGATATATCACATATGAAAGAATTATAAATTGTTCTAAGACCCGGTCATAGTGTCGAAGATGCCGCGCCATACTAGGTGTCAGGGAGCAAGCCACTGTCTTCTAGGAACATGATCAGCTTCCTCTTCACAATTCCTTCTATGACTGTTGGTATATGAACTTAGAGAGCGGGGGTGTCTATAACGTTTAGAATCTGCTTTGCTTCTTCCTTTATGGATATAACATAATATACTTTCCTTTAACTACCTGGGGAGTCTAACCACATGCAGGGAGTCTAACCACATGCAGGGAATCTTTGGAAGAAGATCTACTGAGCTTTTGCTAAGACTCCTTTACCTTTTTTCTGGAGTAGTGCCTGGAATCCAACAGTGTCAGTGGCTGAGTTTAAGTTCCTTTCATCAAATGGCTGATATTACATCGGTTTCTTCTATTTCGTTGTAATCGATAGTTGCCACCCCTTTGTTTGGTGTCGACGGACACGTCAGGCATAGTTGCAAGTGTCCCAATGGAGTTGTGAAAGCACTTTTGTATTGCATTGAGGATTTCACTTATCCTTTGGCGGGAGGCGTCTGCAGTCACTGAAACATTTTCTTCATTATGAACATACATACTCACTCGCACACACACACACACACACACACACACACACACACACACACACACACACACACACACACACACACACACACACAC
>NC_068983.1:148275603-148278756 GCF_001194135.2 Octopus bimaculoides | reverse complement strand
ATATATATATATATATATATATACATATATATATATATATATATGAATATGTATATGAATATATAAATATACTCGTGTAATTTTGATGATATAAAACAAAAAAATATAAAATGAATGATTTGACTCGCTTTCGAAACATTTATATAATAAATATATAATCCAGTTTGTTAATGGCTTTTCCTCTTGACACCACATTATGTCTTTTGAAAAGACGGAAATAACAAACGATATGCGATGAAAAAAAAAAACTGCAGCAATAAAGTAATGTGTTATCTAACCATTTATATTAGACTTCTCTTTGAAAATTTTACTCTTGTATTTTTACTATTTTTGAAATACGTTTTTCATGTATTCGCTGTTTCTTTTGTATTCATCTTGTATAATTTTTTAAAGCTAGATTTATTATTTAAGTTTCATAATTGGATCATCGACAATGGAAATCAAAATTATCTTCATCGAACCTGCTTTCTAGTAGCATATTGCTAACATATGCTATATAGTAATTGCTGTTTTTGTAAGTTTTTCCTTAGTTCAGTCCTGATGAAACAGAGTTTTGATCAAAAGCATTTTAACCATCACCATCCCAACGTTCAGTTTTTAAAAATAAAATATGTAATTAAGATTACGTTATCCGACATGTTCTTTCATACCTTTTAAGGTCTCCGATTTAAAGGAAGTATAGCTCTTTTCGTAGTGCAATGACAAGGAAGTGTTTCCTTTCCGGGTCGTCTGTTGCCGTTATTCCGCGACGCAATTTCAATTCTTATCACATATATCATTAGAATGGATGAACGAAAACCTTCGGGGCGTGGTGGATGATTACAATTGTATACTAGCATGAATGATACACACAACAGACTATTCAGACAATTAAATTCACTTCAAATTTTCCATGATTTTCGCTAAACGAATATATTGCTTCTTATTACTATCAGTAATTAATTGCATTAGTTTAGTGCTAATTCCAGACTTTTGTTACGTTTAATACATGAAATATATACCACATCTACGAGGGGATATTTATTGTTTTATAATTTGTGTATTTGTGTTACTTTTTGTAACTTTACCAGGAATATGAAGTTTCTACGTCCATCTGATATATAATGAATCAAAGTAATATAGAATTAAGTATGCTACTCAGATGTACAACAAAACAATTACTGCTAATTTGAGCTTACAACATTTGAGCCGTCAATCTGATACGACATCTACTTCCAAATATCATATTTACTCACTCAGTGTGATTTATAAGACAGGAAATTAAAATCTAAGAAGAGAGTCAAGTGTGTTAATAAATCTTCAATTCTTTCTTCGTTAAGTCTAAGTAAATTTGAAAGCGAAAGTCATGGGTATAAATTAACAACGAAAATTATCTCGACTCAGTCAGAAGTATCTAGAGAGAAGTGAAATGAAGAGTCTACCTGAATTTAATATTAAACCAAATGTCGATATTTAGCTCTCAGCTTTAAATTCTTTTGTTCTTTTTCGATTGGGTTATAGAAGAGTTGTAAAGAGGTTGTAGGTCCTAAGGTAGCCTTGGTTGGTAAAGTCTGAGACATTCGATTCTAGTCATTGATTAGATTTTGCTTCTCTTTCGTAATTCTGCTTACTTGCAATTGTAGCCAATGGACGATAGTTAGTTAGTTCGGCAACATATGCAACACTAGAAACAAGTCCTACAAGTATGTATGTATGTATGTATATGCATATTTGGGTGTGTATGTATCTATGTATGTATATATGTATGTATATGTATGTATATACGTGTGTATATATATATATATATATATGTATGTACGCATAAGCACATAAACACACACATACACACATACACACAAACATGTATATAATATTTTAAGTTTTGATTCAGTGGAACATGATGTTTTATGATCTATACATATATGTCAGATTACAAAATTGAACTGGATGTTCATAGTTATAAAGAATATCTTTTTAAATGTTACCGGAGTTATAGTTAAGGAATTAGAGCGAAGCTTTATTAGAGATAAACTTAATTAATGTAGTATATATATATATATATATATATATATATATATATATAATAGGAACAGGTTTCAAAGAAAAAAGACAACGCGTGATATAAATTAGGATAAAAGTAAAAAGAAACAAAGAAAATGTACATTAGGTGTAAAGGTAATGGCTTGTTTGCTTATAAAAACAAAGATATATACATACAAATAAATGATTTAAGGTGGAATTAAGAAATATGAAAATCCTTATTATCAGTTATTATAGAAAGTCATACCGGTTTCGTCATAGCTGTTCACTGACTTTGAAAAAATATGAAAATATATTATCCCTTAACAACGGAACCAAAACTGGAAAAATGCGGGAGATCTAACTGTGGCACATTTATACCTTTGGAGGGTATAGAATTTTACTTCAAACAAGATGAAATGTTTAAGATAAAGTCAAATTTTACTTGTGACTCTGAAAACTTAATCTATGTTATTACCTACTATATAGGCCAAACACAAATTCCTTCAGACGAAGAACAAATCTGCTTCCCACAATATAGACAGATACAGGTCAGTGAGAGCATAAACAGGTGTGCTAGGAACCTTAAACCAAACTTCTAAATTTCCCACTTTTATCAGTGTCACCAGAACACCTCAGTGCAGCAAAGATTAAATAAAGCGAAAACTTTCATTGATAAATATCCACCACAACTTAACATGAACACAAAACTTAATACAGGCCACTGCTACCCTTACTAATACCAATAATCCCACTAATTTTCATACATGCCATATACCATGCCGTAGTCTAGTAATCATATCTACCTTAATTGCATCATTTTCAGAACTACTTACCTCCCTTGCATACACTCTTTTCACTCAGGTACTATTAGACCCAACACCGTTTGCAAATTGGTGTTGATTTAAAGTCAGTGAACAGCTATGACGAAACCGGTATGACTTTCTATAATAACGCATATTAATGGTTTTTATACTTCTTAATTCCCGCTCGAATCATTTATTTGTATGTATATATCTTTGTTTATATAAAAAAAAACAAGCCATTACCTTTATACCTAATGTGCATTTTCTTTCTTTTTACTTTTCCCCTCTCTTTCTCTCCCTCTCTCTCTCTCCCTCTCTCTCTCTCTCTGTATATATATATACATATATA
>NC_068983.1:148271580-148275575 GCF_001194135.2 Octopus bimaculoides | reverse complement strand
ATATATATATATATATACACTGGAGATGTATCAGTCGTTAGGGTGATGGACTCATAATTGTTAGGTTAAGATTTCTAGAAGAAGCACTTCATTGTACATTGCTCCAGTTCACTCACCTAGCGAAAATGAGTAATCCTGTGAAGTATCGGCATCTCGTCCAGGCTGGAATATGTACGCCAGAGAAACCGGGAAACCAGTCCTATATGGTGGAATAACCACCATATATATATAATTTCAATTATATAAAGATGTAATTGAGAATAAATTCCGTACTGTAGGTTACTCAGAGTTATTTCTTCATTTATTTTTGACGCATTGTATTTTTCAGAAACTCAATTAAATGTCAGCAGAAAAGTAATGGCATTTCAAAACAGAATTAGTGGATTTATGCTGGGAAGTATTTCTTTGATAATGTTTCTGAAATACTTAGAGAAGAAGTTAAGATGTACTGAGAAAACGTTTTCAGTGGTATTAAATGCGATGCTGAAATACGCTGAGAAAGGAACATGGCCATAAGAGACTTTGTTAAAGTGCTTTTAGATTCTTATTTCTCACAGGCTAATCCATGAAGCATATTTTTATTTCATATTTTTGTCTTGAAATTCCGTTAAGATTTTAGAGTTTGCGGTCGTTTTGAAATAATTAACCTGTATTGCAAAGAATACAAACAATGAGTACAAATGCATAAATATATACAAAAACGAAAACCAAAAATATATTTAAAACTGCTTAATTTATCAGTGCTACGATGTGAGTATAATCTTGTGAAGTAATAGAGATTTTGATATTACCAAATTCGCCTTGTCATGGATTTTCTTTAAATACTAAGCTAGATAGACAGCTAACATGTTCTACCTCCGACAGCTGAAATGGTTCGATGAAAATGCACACAATCCAACAAATATATATAAACAATCGTTTCACGCTGCGAATGGTGTTTATAGTGCAGACATTTGAGAATACAAATCCTAGATTGTAACATAAGTTAGAGAGATTGCAAAAGTGAAGCAAAACTGTAGTTCATTTATAAAGTATTTTTTCTAGATAATGGCATGATCCAGTTTACAAAATACAAAATGATGAGGCGGAATACAGTTATTATCTAAACAGAAAAAACTAAAATACTAAATAATATTATCGACGTTCTTAGACATTCAAGAAGATGCTGAGAAGGTGGACGAGATTGATAGATTTATAAATGTTATTAACCCGAGAGAAACATTGATCGAAAAATAACCGAGAAGAATTAGATAAAAACGGTATATGAGAAAAGTGTAGATGATTTCCTATAAAATAGATTGTGTTTTAGATGTATAAATAAGGGTTGTGAATCTTATTGCACATCGGGTCGTAGGTTTCGCATTTGGAGATTTCTCATTCATGAAGATTTCCACAGAAATTCAGCTGATAAACACAATTTGTCTTCTAAGTAAGTTCAAGAGTGGATTTGAATATGCTATAGGAGCTAAATATATTGCCAAATCTACAGTGCCCCCTTTAAGTTAAATGTTCAAACTCGCCCATCTAATACTTTTGGGGGTTTGGGAAAATATCTCAAGTGCTAGTCATCTTCACTTTGAATCATTTCCTTCGATATTGGTATTTTGTAATCAGTCGGCAGGACTAACTGCACATAAATAAATAAGGATAGTATTTTGTCTACACCAGGCGTATTGGAGAGTAAGGGTGACATATTTCATGTTATATTAAGTATTTATCCAGTTAATAAGTTTGTTAGAAGATGAACTCTGTTACTCGAATTTTTATCATCTGTGATTATAATGAACTCATTAGTGAATATATATATATATATATATATATGTAGATATATTTCATGCAACGTGCACTTTGAAATTCATTTTCCGTTCTATAACATATATTTAGCTCCTATAGCATATTCAAATCCACTCTTGAACTTACTTAGAAGACAAATTGTGTTTATCAGCTGCAAGCTAAAGTAACAGTTTTCTAATTTTCATAGACTCATCAAGTCTAATTTGCATACACTGGTCCATCTTGTCGTCCACACACTCGTAGTATTATATATTTATTATTGTTTTATTTATCGCTGTAAACGTAGCGAGATTTTAAAGCTAAATTTTACAAGCTGAGCGACCACACACAAGCACCTCTTTCCATCGACCTTACGTACAACATGTCAAAAATCATTCATAACTTTTTCAATAATCAATGCCATTAAGTAAAGTTGAAAGTAACGAAAGCTGGAGGGTGTGTTTCGTCATCAGTAGTGTTATATATTTCTAGACAAGATATTTAATCTTCACAAGATCTTGTAAATTTCGTTCTAAATGAGTGACTTCGATTCTACACTTTAGCGAATACGAGGTGCATTCCAAACGTTATCAGACTCCCCTGAAAAAGACTGAACACTTATGGAATGTCATGTTCAATCCCTTGAATGTCAGGTTCAATCACAACCGCAGTTGTGCAGCTTGACTCAGTACGTTAAACTATATAAATACGAAATGTTTAGTTCGTCCCAATGGTCAAAAGGAGAAATCTAACTTGCTTTCTCCTACTTTTGCACTAATTTTATTTACGCTTACTTTATTCTGCTGAGCGATAGAAATACATCAAAATCGAAACAGATGCGATTTAAGCAATACAAATTTCACCATCGTATGTGCTAACACTTTTAAAACTATGGCAATGCATTAGCATCCGATATTTCAATTAACAGTTATACATTTAGAAACACGAGTATAAAGCTGTCAGCAAAGAACAAAAAAGAGAAATTCCTTGAAAGCCTTTTCTTGAATGCATTTCACTCTATTCATTGTTGTAACTTTACTTAATGGTTTTAGGGAAAGATTTAACGACATATGATATCATTTCTTACTTCTTTCTGAATAAACCTGGAGCCTTGTCCATGATTAAGAAATTTATATTCACATATAAAATGATATATGCTGTGCGGTGAATCAGAGATTAGAATGTGCTAAAATCGAGTATTTAAGTGAGCAACTCAATTCTTGCCACTACCATCTCCATAACTAGCAAATCTAAAATAAACCCTAAATAGATTTCAAAGATAATATATTTAACCGGACTGAGTAATGGGACCATCTTGAAATAGGCCAGTATCAAGATAGTCAGAGAAAGCTACATAAAATAGTTTATATTGATACAATTCTTCCAGAGTATATTTTGTTATCAGCTATTTGGAGGTAAGCAGAGATCTTCTGATTCTTAAGATCCTGAGATGAAAAAGGTTTCCTAAATTTTATAAATTTGAAAATACATAAGAAATATATCTAAAAAAGTGGAGTTTGTAGAATGTTCAAGAAATTGTAACAATGTAAACCTGTCATGGGCAAAATGCGACCCACGGGAGTTTCTGAAGAACATGTATAACGAAAAAGTATCTTGAAGAATTTTTTTCAGTAATGCGGTCGACTGTTGATGAGACTCATGCAGCCCATTTCTTGAAAAATATTGTCTATGCCCGTTTACAACTGGCATAGGTAGACAACATTTTGAAATATATCTAAGAGAGACCACTACTTTCATTTATTTATGTCTTCAATCGTTACGGTTTCGTTGACACATTTGATAAGTTGAACACAATAACATTCTTCATAAGTTTTTACATCAAGCCGCTTTCGTAGTTCCTCTCTAAATTGATATTTTGCCTCCCTTTTATTAAGTTCAAGAAAGAAAACACTACCAAGGAACAATTTCTAAATTATGCAATAATTTCACTTTTTCGAGTGGTATGATATACGGACCAGTGCAAATGGATTACGTTTAACTTAGTTAAAGCGTGACGTATTTTGGTCATAGACTAAAATGTAAGTGAGTGGATCCGAACTACGTTTATTCGGACATTACATTTATATCACATCTCAGAAACAAGGGAAGTGATACATACATACATACATACATACATACATACATACGTACGTACGTACATACATACATTCATACATACATACATACATTCATATATATGGGTGTGTATATATATATATATA
>NC_068983.1:148258684-148263684 GCF_001194135.2 Octopus bimaculoides | reverse complement strand
GTAGTCGTAGTCGTAGTAGTAGTAGTAGTAGTAGTAGTCATTTACTAGAGTTATTCGATAACATTCTATGACCTCTTCAATAACTATCTGTTCTTCTTGTCCGTGCCCTTCTCTCTGATGTTGTCCTGTTTATTTCTTCTTGTCGCTCTGTAGTACATATCGATATCTGCGTATGCGTTTCCGCCTGTTTCTGCGTGTGTGTCTATGCGTTTGGAATATAACTGTGTATCCGTGTGTTTTTGGATGTGTGTGTGTGTGTGTGTGTGTGTGTGTGTGTGTGTGTGTCTTTGTGCGTGTGGTGGGGTTGTAATATTGTGCTGCTTGTATCTGTGTCTTGTTTGTTTTTGGTTTGGCCCTTTTCTATCCTCAGTCGTCAGGCTGTGGAATGAAGGACAGGGTGTTCATTCGCATTTACCGTCGAGGCTTAATCTACTTTCTATTATGTGTGTGGCCTCTGTAACTTGTTTGCATGTTGTGTCAGTTTTGTGTATGTATGGGCACTTAAATTGTCTTATATTTCGAGTTCCCATGTTTGGTATAACAATGACGAAATCTTCCCCTCCTTGAATTCCCAACAGTTGCCATTTAATCTCTCACCTGTGCCACGGGCTGTTTCTTCAATGTATGTTGTTGTCCTGTTTCTGCACCGTTCCTTTGTACACGTTATACTATAGTCGGTATTCCTAATTTCGCAGTTTATCTGTGGTTTTACCCTACACACTGTACAGTTCCTATGAATACAGGGGCTCTTTCAAATGGCATATGTTACTTATCTTGGATTTTGTGGTATTTCCTGTCCTTCCACCACTTCAATCCGGAGATTCAGTTGCTTAAGGCAAAATGATACGTTAGTTCTCCTCCAGGGTTAGCATCAATGAACATGACGCTGTGGTACTTTTGGCTGTCATTATATGAGTTGGCCTTCTCTATCTTAGTACTTTCTACACTAGTCCATATTTTACTCCTGACCCAATTTGCGTAATTGTCTACGAGCATCTTCAATTTCGTCACAGCTCCCTTATACGCCTTGATTCTGTCTTTTTCGCTGTACCCAGAGAACTTCATGTAGTAGATGAAGTGTTGTGTGTGTCTCTAATTCCGTTGAGTTGTACATGTACGACACTCCTATCAAATTTATCAGACTACTAAACTTAGTATTTGTGGAACATGCGTTCCGGTGGGTCAGGTGTTTGGAGGCTAAATATATAAATCTATTTAATCATTATATGTTTTATTATATTTCAAAAGTAGCAATATATATTTGTTAAATCTTTTTGCATTTATATTTTACAGGATGAAAAACTGTTTTTTGAAATATTCATGCTATTACAAATACATAACGGGCACCAGAATATGTTCCTTTCTCTCTGCTTTTAGAGGTTCACTTCTAATCCCTCTTACTTGTTTGTAGAACATATTATGCCCCTCTGATTACTTGCTTTGAAATAATAACTTTACAGGAGAGTGAAAATCAGATTATTTATTACTTTTTTCTCTCATATCCTGATATCATTGTCTACTCAAATGAGGCAAATGCTTTCAGATAGAAATAAAAACTGGGTGGCTGAATCAGATTATTGGCGAGTAATCTCTATCACTGGACAGTCATCTTATTAATTAAACATCGATTTTTCTTTGCTAGACACAAAGACACCAAATATCAACAAATGGATAGAACAGAGAAAGATCTGAGGAAACAGATATTTCAACGTTGATGTCTTCCTAAGGAACAATGGCGCTATGAAATATGTAAAATATCTTTTAAACACATCACACTAGAATCTTCATTAATTGCGTAATATCGCCCTTATTTGCTATTTAAATATCGATTACTATTTCAAGAAATTTTTCAACCGCGCTTGGTTACACAGTCCGTTCAAGATTTATGTTCCTTAACATTCCATTTTGGAGAGATAAATCATGAACTGCGCGAATTGTCAGACCCCCACCTTCTGTGAATATACAACGTCGTGGTAAATCAAAAGAAAGTAATAATGGTGTCTTTCATTTGATACGTACAGTAGATTTAGTGTTATGTTCTCGGTGCTTCAGATTTAACACTTGGAGTTTCGATTTCTCGGCTGAATTCATTTAAATTTCGCCGCTAATGCCTTTACTGTTACATAAACGTCATACAATATCGTATATAATGCCTTAAATTTTGTTCATTGTTCATGTGAAAAGCATCGATATTATGGTGATTAAAACTAATAGAGACTGAGTTCAAATTCCATTCCGGTTGCTAACTTTTATTTCATTTCAGTAATTTCACTATCAATTACATAATTGAATCTATTCGTTATTGTGAATAGTTGTAGGTTTTCATCGAAAGTCAGCTTTTATTCAATTACAATTCTGGAGAAGTTTTAATCTCATATATCATTGTTTCATTGTTTTTATATTTTATAGTATCGGGTTTCTGATCTTGGAAAATTTTATAAATTTTACATAATTACATTATGATTCTTTCATAGCTTCTTTCTCTCTCTAAATTGTAGACGTTTGACTGATTTAACTTACGTAGATGTGAATATGCTTATATCCACTTGGGAGATACACATGATTCTCCAATGTATTAATCTAAAGCATGCGAAACATCATGACGTGTATTTTGTAAGTTATTAGTTTTTGTATTTTAAATCAGTGCATTCACACACACTGATGCTTGACGTAAATTCCCTTCTGTTCGATGTAACTGATAAATTAACTCACTATCGATCTGATGATACTCGCTATAATTATTTTATATCACTTACGTCAGAAATATCCTTGAGATAAATAAAGCCAAATGAAAATCGCTCCAGTGTTCGTTACAAATAGATCCCTAATCATTCAGAAATCCCAGTTACTCGATGTTCTCACGCAAATAAATTGTTAAAACCCCCCACTAATATCAGGGTACAACTCGCACAACTCAGATGTTGCATCAGCGCCAGCATATTCACACCGGTCCACGTCGAAAAGTAGTATATCTATTGACCAGTCACTTAATAAACAATCCTCCACTTACAATTTACAGCCTCTGCTACATCGATTAAGTGTTTCCTTCCACTGTCTGTTCTACAACCAATAGGATTTGACTCCTCAGGAACGACTGGATAGCTTTTGTTCAACTTACGCTCCGTACCTGCTTATCATTATTCAATAATGCAATTTTGTCTTACTTCAGGTACCTTAAATTCTTCACTATCTTTTCCTCCTTCTCCCAATTCCTCCCTTCTTCTTCTTCTTCTTCTTCTTCTTCTTCTTCTTCTTCTTCTTCTTCTTCTTCTTCTTCTTCTTCTTCTTCTTCTTCTATCGCATTCTACCAAATCCGATGCTCGTGGCATTTAAACCGAAAACATAAAAACGGACGAAATGGTGCTAAGCATTCTGTCCGGCATGATAACGATTCTGTCAGTTCGGGGCTTTGATACGATTACAAATATTGACCAGTAAAATAGAGAGAGACAAGGACTAGTGACATATAAACCGATTTCATAAAGTTGCTGTTCTAAATTGAAGTCCTTCTCTGAACATGGATACGGTATTAGAAATATACTCTTAGTATGTTCTCTATAAATCAGGTAGATGTCGATCCTTATTTCATTTAAGTTCAAAAGCTGCATAACGCACAATGGTTATTATTGTCCTATTTATTATGTTGTTTGGTAGTGTTGATTTAGTTGCAGCTCAGTCTCAATGGGAATCTGGCCAAAGAAACTAGCAGGTGAAATATTTTTGAACCATTATCAGTTTAACTTATTGTTAATTATTATTTTCTTTGTATTGTGTGTATAGGATGAGTTCATGCAATGTTTTCTGCTTATAAGGACGTCAGTATATAATTTAAGAGAAATTTGGCTGTTATTTCTAAATGATCGAATGACCACATAAATGTTTCTCTTTTTGGCACAGTACGGTTGGTTCTAGTGAAGACTTACATGAGTAAATTTTGAAGGTACACACACGTGCTCTAGCACACACGTACAAGCATACAAACATACATGTATGTGTGTGTGTCTGTGTAGTAGTAGTAGTAGTAGTAGTAGTAGTAGTAGTAGTAGCTAATAATCAACCTCAGATATTGTGTTTCAACGTGATTCAGGTATTGTATCAACGGAGTTCGGGCTTCCACAAATTGAATTAATGTAACTGTAATGTAACTGCATTATACTTCTCTTGCCGTTTTATTTCATTATTTGTATTTTTATTTTTTTACAAATAATATTCATAGATATTATGAAAGGATTTCTAGAGTTTATGTTTACCATATCGAGACAGTTGTATGCTTTTAATCTAAACATCACTATTAATTAACAGTAGATTTCTAACAATATACATTACTGCTATTTCCGCTCTTAGTTAATAACGTCAACAGAAATATTTAGTTGTATTTACACCAGTCTCGATTCATTACATTAAGACAAAGTGAGAGCTTCTGACCCAAAGTACTACGAAAGCTTGCGGTGTATTCTAATCAAAATTTTATTAGTAATTTTTAAGTACAACTTGCTGATATAAATTACAGTTTTATTAATTAAAACTGGATAATCAGAGCCTTAATGAAATTGTTAGCATGTTTTGCGAATGCTACATTAAGGGAACATTAATAAATTCAATATAAAACTGTGATGATGGATGTCTTTTACTCTTATTATTTCATTATTGCTGCTAAGTGATGTCAAATCTAAAGTGAATTTATTTTATTTCATTTTACATTATTTTATACAATTTTAAATATATAAAACTCATTTAAACACATTAAACAGTGATGATTATTCATTGATTCTTGATGTATTTCCTTGTTTACCTTAGTTCTAAAAGTCTCTACATATTCATAGCCATAATCGCAAACGCTTTGATATAGTGCATCTGTTTAAATAATGCGTTCATCCATGCATGCATGCATGCATACATACATAAACACATATATACATATATATACACCTTCATACAGACACATACCTACTTACATATGTATGCGTGTATATATATATATATATATATATATATATATA
>NC_068983.1:148254666-148258559 GCF_001194135.2 Octopus bimaculoides | reverse complement strand
TATATATGGCAGAAGTATTAATGTTATATCTACATAAGTCTCCAGCAGTTAGGAATGCGAATCTTCCTCGCAATTCTAATTTAAATGCGATGCGCATGTACGTGTGTGAGTATTTGCATTCACGTATGTATAGCATAGAGGGCTTTCAAATTGGTCACAAAAGTTGTAAGAAATTTTTAGTATTCATAGTTAGGATGTATGATTGCATCTCTGATGCCGGAAATATCAGAACACTTCTCAAAAGATGTCTATTTTATCTCCATTAGCGGTTAAAGTTATATGCTATGCAAAGTTGCTAGTGTTAAATGAAAATCGAAAGTTGCTTTCATATCTGATGAAAAGCCTCTATGCATTAACTATAAGTGCAGCATTTAATTCATGCCAAATTTTTTTTACGCGTTGTTGTGGTCTAACGTATATTATCAGTTGATTTCACTAGCATACTTTTCTGTGCTCATGGTAAAGACAGTGGTCCATGCCTAAGAGTAAATAGGTTTATGGTCTTATGCTATAACCAGAAAGTAATTTTATTATTGCTCAAAACACTTAACTCAAAAGGCATTAATATAACACGACACAAATAGGCAGAATGATGTAGATAACTATCTCCTGTAAGAAACTGAAACATTGTAAAGCTAATGCCTGTTTTGCTAACTTACCAAATTTGATCGAATCCAATTCTTCTGTTCACCTGTATCTTCGGCCTTCTTTCGTCAAAAACTCCGACCGTGGTGTAGAATTGCGACAGGTATTATATATCTTTTATACCTGTTAGCCATTTACTGTTGTTTTACGGGTAGATACGTAGACATATATGCGTATTGTCTTTTCGATATTAAAGTTGTGTGTGTCAAGCACAATAGATCATTAGCTAAGCTCCTAGCATGTCTTAAATGAGATACGTGTTCAAGTTATGGAATTGAAAGTGGAAAAGGGTTCAAGCTCACCACTCCTCTTATTTTCCCCTTCAGTTTAAATATGGATATTTTCTGTTCAGTGGAAAGAAACTAGTACCGAGAGATTTCCCTGAATCAATAAAACCAGTGTAACAACTGAGAGCATACATTGTTAATTATATCAATGACTTAGCAGCACAGTGACCAACGTATTTATACGCTTTCCATTTAATTTCACCTTTGCAAATTCTGTGTTTAAAAATCCACCGGATCCGAGGACCAAGAATAAATGTTAAAAGTAATTTTTATCGACTTCCCTCCTCCTTCAGATGTATATGTTCTTTTTTTTATGTTACCGCTAATACAAAGAGGGAAAATATGTATCTAATTATTTTGTTTCTGAAGGATAAAAAAAAAAGGGTTTAAAATAAGAAATAGAAATTTTTGTTGGAAAGTAGACGACGTGAATCACTGGTATGTATTTTTTTTATGATTCTTGAAATTTCAGTGTAAAACAAATCAATACAAAAGCAGCTGGAATCCGTTATTGATAATAATGCAAGTCACGAATCGAACTTTAGAAATACATTTGACTTTTTTTTTTGCCGACACATTTTAAAGTTGAACTTACAAGCATGCACAGTGTATTGTATTTCATTGCCAAGCAATCTAAAGATATCAAGGGTTCTGCCTGAGTAATATCTTACATAACAATTACATTAAAAATGTGTTATTTCTTTACTACCCACAAGGGGCTACACACAGAGGGGAGAAACAAGTACAGACAAAAGGATTAAGTCGATTATACCGACCCCAGTGCGTAACTGGTACTTATTTAATCGACCCCGAAAGGATGAGAGGCAAAGTGGACCTCGGGGGAATTTGAACTCAGAACGTAGCGGCAGACGAAATACCGCTAAGCATTTCGCCCGGCGTGCTAACGTTTCTGCCAGCTCGCCGCCTACGTTAAAAATGTGTATCACTTTCTAAATTCATTTTCGCTGACTAAGTACAGGATGTATGCATCTACTAGCTAGAAGACGTCCATTACAGTATGGACATCTCAATTTGTTTTATAATGTATATGAATGTGTATATGTTTGTATGTAAGCGTATGAGTATATAACAAATGTGTGTTTATGGTTTTTTTAATATATAACTATGTCATTCTCAATGCAATTTTGAAAAACTACCCATGGCTAACGAATCTATGCTATACTCAGTCTCTCCTTTCCTCTTCGGTTAGGGTACTTTTAATCACTAACTAATTTTTATAGCCAAATTTATCTTTTCAATACATTTCTGCTCTGGATCTAAGTTGTCTTACCAGGCATCAGGACCGTTGTGGATGTGTTGCTTTTAGGGTTTACTGTTTTGTCAGTATTTGAGATTAGGATGGTTTCCAACTTTGCGAGTGAATCTGTAATGTTCGATTGTTCAATTGTGTTGGTTGTTTTATCCATGGTAATTATTTCACTATCCATATACCACCCACTAATTCTTACACTCTTTTTGTTAGTGTTGTATAGCGTTTTATTTCACTCTTCCTTAGTTCTTCACAAAATAATTCTATAACTGAAGTTGAACAGTTTGTTTGGTTTAAAGAATTGTTTTCTCTTTTTATTCCGACGGATTCATTGCGTGTTCCTGGTATTCTTTGATTTTGGATACTTCTTTATTTGTTGGTATATTCCGGTATTTATTGTCTCTTTTTCTTTATTTTCCGGCTGTGCTGTTTCGTTATTGATTTCATTAAGTTTGGGGAGATCTGTTTTCCTATCTTTTCCTGTTTGATTGTTTTCCAAAGTGTTTGCATGCGTTTTGATATTCCAGTATGAGTAGATCTGAGAGAATGCCAATTTACCTTTCCAACTACAGTGGCTGCTGCTTATATTACTTCGTTTAACCTGGAGATATGAATGTTCGTGCCTGATGTCATAAAGTCTATGGTGGCCAAATTTGCAGTTATATTGTTCCTATTTTATCATTAAGTTTTATCTTTGGTAGTTACTTTCGTTGGTCCATATAAAGTTCTCATGCTTTTAATTTAAATATATCTGCCTTTCGATTGTCATGCTCATGATTTCCAGTTTTAGAATTTTCTATTCTTAAGCCGTCAACCTATTCACTTACATTTATATTTTTTGTATCATATTGTTAATGCTCAGGTTTTGGCTGTCAGTATTCTGCAGAATTTTGTTGCGTAGTTGTTATTTACTTTGTCTCTTCTGCACATATTATTCCAAATTCGTACGCAATATTTTTTTTTTTAATTCTTATAATGTATTGTGTCCAGAGTTCTATTTCTGATACTTTTGATGCTTGCTTTTCGGTTGGGATAATTTCCCTCAAAACTTTATGAGTATAGTGTCCTGATTTCGGCTTTGGTTAGATTCTGGCTGTAAAATACGGGAGTATAATGGAAACATATTCCTATCGTGTCCATTTATATCTTTCCTGTTATATTTGCGAGAACCGAGGAGTAAAGACTAGCCCTTTTATTTAGATTTCTAGCTTTCATCAAATACCTGTTTATTTGTTCTTGTCGAACTCGTCATTTTGTGATTTTTTTTATGAATGAGATTCAAAGTATGCAATTGCCCATGAATCTTTGGCAGAATAACATGGTTTTATTTGAATTTGTAAATTTCTTTCTTTCTTTCTTTCTTTCTTTCTTTCATTCTTTCTTCTTCTTTTATTATCATTATTATTATTATTATTATTATTATTATTATTATTATTATTATTATTATTATTATTATTATTATTATTATTAACAAGGTGGTGAGCTGGCAGAATCGTTAGTACGTTGGAAGAAATGCTTAGCGGTATTTCGCCCATCACTACTTTCTGAGTTCATATTACGCCAAGGTCGACTTTGTCTTTCATCCTTTCGAAGTCGATAAAGCAAGAACCAGTTGAACACTGGGGTCGATGTAATCAGCTCATCCCCACCTCCCCCAAGCTGTCCTTGTGGCAACATTTTTGAAATAATAA
>NC_068983.1:148253703-148254649 GCF_001194135.2 Octopus bimaculoides | reverse complement strand
TATTATTATTATTATTATTATTATTATTATTATTATTATTATTATTATTAAATATTATTATTATTATTATTATTATTATTATTATTATTATTATTATTATTATTATCATTATTAAATATTATTACTATTATTATTATTATTATTATTATCCTTATTAAATATTATTATTATTATTATTATTATTATTATTATTATTATTATTATCATTATTATTAAATATTATTATTATTATTATTATTTGCAAGGCGGCGAGCTGGTAGGATTATAAGCACGCTGGACGAAATTCTTAGCCGTATTTCGTCCGTCGCAACGTTCTGAAGTCGACCTTGTGTTTCATTATTCGCGTAGTAGTAGTAGTAGTAGTAGTAGTAGTAGTAGTAGTAGTAGTAGTAGTAGTAGTAGTAGCTAGCTGGCAGAAGCGTTAGCACATCGGATAAAATGCTTTGCGACATTTCTTCTGGTTCTTTAACGTACTGAGTTCAAATACCACCGAAACCAACCGTGCCTTTCATCTTTACGTGATTGATAAAATAAAGTAGCAACCAAATTCTGGTGTCGATTTAGTTGATTAACCCCCTCCCCCCCAAATTCCAGGCGTTGTGCCTATTGTAGAAAGGATTATTATTATATCATTTCCTGATGCAGCTATAGGTTGATATATCTTTCATGTTTAGATAGTTTTACAAATGTAGAATTACATTTATCATTCTTCTTAAGTATTTATATATGTATAGGCAGCTTCACTTTGTAATTCTTTTGACACATTTGCCCATTGCTATTCTTTTGTGATTTTGATATTGGTTATTTTATTTATTGTTTGGTAACAGGCTGTCAGTTCCATAATTTCTTCATTCAAGTATTTTTATCATGTATACATGCCCGTATATTCACTTCCATGTGTATATGTATATGTATATATATACATATATATATATATATATATATA
>NC_068983.1:148250331-148253285 GCF_001194135.2 Octopus bimaculoides | reverse complement strand
TGTATGGATATGCAGATCCTTTTACATTTAAACGATTCGTCTCACTAACAATTGGGTGAATGTGATGTTACATATAATAATCCTACCGCCCGCCCATTCCTTTACTCACCGTTTCACAATGTCCATGCAATACTCCATAATTTATAAGAATTTCACGCAATCTATCTATCTATTGTGCCTGCCCAACCAATATAGTCACCACCACCGCTTAACAGTTTTGAACTGACAGGATCGAAATAGCAGAACCTCGGAATAGAAGTATTGTGAAATATAAAATAAAAATAAAAGTAATATATGAGAGAAAGAGAGAGAGAGAAAGAGAGAGAGAGAGAGAGAGAGAGAGAGAGGAAATAAAATAATATGGAGTAAAATATACAAAATGGTCCATTGTTCTTTTATAATTCTTTCTTTTTTTTTTACATCTGAATATTTTCTTTATGTCTATTTGTAATTTCTATGATATTTTGGGGAAATTTTTGCTAACTGATTCAGCAGAGTCGAATGTAAAAGCTAACAGCATATTGCAAATAACCAACGACTTTAGTCTTGTTTAAATTATATTGAGGAAACACACCTGGAATAGCATGTCCATGTATTGTGTAGAATCCTACACGATAATTCCGATTAAAAATATTGATAAATGTAAATGAATTCTTCATGGAAATAATGTTCTGCTTACGCTTTAACGTGGAATAATACCTTTTGTTTTTGTTCGCTACTCATAAATAAACACACATGCACACAAGTGTAAACAAAACTACCCCATGAAAATGCATATAGATGTACAGATATTCTCATGCACACAATTTCGTGTACAGTTTAGGGTGTTAGTTGTTTTTATTAGGTACTGTAGAATTTTCACGATTTGTTTGCATCTCTCTTTATCTGTCTGTCTGTCTGTCTCTCCATCCCTCCTTCTCTCCCTCTATCTATCTATCTATCTATCCTTCCATCTATTCCATCCGTACATCTATCGATCCAATTATACGCTGACTGGCACAGACGTATATATATATATATATATATATATATATATATATATATATATATATATATATATATATATATATATATGATGTACATATCCGCATACACAGATACACAAATAAATACGAATGCATGTATACACGTTTTGAAACAAATATATTTTCATGGTGGAGGGCTTACCTTAGTCATTTAAGATACTGATAACGGAATTGAATCACTTACCTTGTATTTACTAATAAAACAGTATATTCTGAATGATCACAAGTTACCTCGAACCTGTATGACCTGATTACTGACACAGCTTCATATCTCGAGTTCTTTAATACTTGATTTACTAAGCTATGTTATCAGCCCATTGTTGTAAACATATATACCCAGCAACAAGCAGTTTCAAAAGCCTGTACTTAAGCAATTCCACCTTAAGGTATACAGCTAAAATCAAACATGGTCTTATCAAGCCATATGTGATACTTGAAATAGTACAATATTAATGACTTTCCTGTAGCCTTGTCTATATTGTAAATCAGTAGCATGTACAGTCCATTTAGCGAATTACCCTGTGATGTGCAATGACAAAATTTAATCTTTATGTAAACATAAAGTACCTCAGATATATATTCTATGTACCATGATGAGTAAAAAGTTAATATCCTGCCAATAATCATTTCTTTCTAATGGGGACTTTGAATACTCAGTTAAATTTACAGTTATATGCATGTAATAGAAACATAGTACTTTACAACTCGATTACTAAAAGATGGAGAAATCCACAGCGTCTCTACACTAGCTGTTTCGCCGTCTCTCTGCCAAATATTACGTTAAAACTTTGCGATTAGACATGGGGCGTCTAAAAAATATGGGCATTTTGCTTGGACTCGCACATTTCGTTAATTTCCAGAAAAAAAATTAATTTTCTTTTTCACGCCGTGTTCAGCTCTATGTATACGTAGTCAATCGCACACGCACACGTGTTTTTGTATATACGTTTCTATACATTTATGTATGTGTGTGTGTCTGTGTGTGTGAGTGAGTGAAAGGGTGTGTTGTCATGTATACGTACATACATAAATACATATGCATACATCTTTTTTGTATGTATGTGTATGTGAGAGAAATAGAGATGTCTAAGTGGCTCTCTCTCTCTCTCTCTCTGTCTGTCTGTCTCTCTCTCTCTCTCTCATACGCACACATACATACAAGAAAGATGTATGCTTATTTATGGAGAACAGAAGTAACACAAAGGTCGACTCTTCATCAGTTGTCGGCTGTCTATCTACTCATTTCGAGCATTGAACGACAATATAAGTCTTCGAAGATAGTTACTACCATAAATTCCGAAATAAAATTTTGGATTTATGGAGGGTCAAAGTTGGAAGCAAAAACAGGGCAGTAGAGACATACGAGGGATCCGAACGAAAACAAACATGGAGGGTCGTTAGACCAGAACGAAGGGAAAATAGTGAACGCTGAGAGAAATATTTTCTTTGAAAAGAGAAAAGATAGACGAGAAAGATAGACGTCCAATCCCTAGAAATTCGTGCAGGAAAAGAAAGATTGACGATAGTCATGTGTCAGCAACGAGAGAGAGAAAAGGAGAAAGAGAAAGAGAGAGAAACATAGAACACGGCGAAGGGGAGAAAAAGGGAATTAGAGAAAGATGGAGGAGAAAACAGTATAGAGTAGAGTCGCATGAAAAAGGTTAAGACAATCTTACTTGGAAATATACATATGGTGTATGTATGTGTGTGTGAATATAAAAACATACAGTAATAAAGTTAATAAAATATCATTTAGAAAATCTATTGTCAAATATGCTACCGTGTAGATAGCATGTCCACGTTCAAGCTGCGGCGGCAGAGACCGATAAAATAAGTACTAGGCTTCGACTAACACCCATTAAAGCGGAGCTCCAGTATGGCCGCAATCAAATGTCTAAAACAAGTAAAAGAATAAAAGAATACACACAC
>NC_068983.1:148242357-148246358 GCF_001194135.2 Octopus bimaculoides | reverse complement strand
TATATATATATATATATATATGTGTGTGTGTGTGTGTGTGCGTGTTCATATATGCCTGTATGTGTAGTTACATGAGTAACATGTTTCTATATATGTATAGGAATTTGCGTAGGAAAGTAATAAGAAATGTCGAACAGCGGATATCATATGAATGGAAAATTTTTATCAGTGAGACCCACATTATTCGCTAAAATTACTTCGAAAATATCCCAACATCAGCAACGTCTGTTACGACATTATCAACATACCAGCAACGGCACCAGCACCAGCACCACCAGCACCAGCAGCAGCAGCACCACCACCACCACCACCAACAACAACAACAGTGACAGCAATATCGAATTGAGAAAGGAGCTTTTCTGTGGCTGTTCACTCTGCTGGAAATGACAGACAATTTCGAGCAACATCACATCTGCAGTCTTTAAATAAAAATGGCGACGTGGGACAATGTAGATATGATACACGGAAAGATGTAATTGTCAGAATTTTAATGCATTTGATTATAGGTGTGCAAGAAATGGGTTCATTTGAAGCCTAAACAACAGGGCAAGCAATACTGATCAATATATGTACCAACATGTTCTGCAAACTAATGCTGCGACTAAAAATAAATTAACAATCACGGAAACAAAATTAAACAAATGAAGAAAAAGAAAAAGGTGGCACCTTGGGCAAGTGTCTTCTACTATAGCTTCGGGCCGACCAAAGCCTTGTGAGTGGATTTGGTAGACGGAAACTGAAAGAAGCCCGTCGTATATATGTATATATATATGTGTATGCGTGAGTGTGTGTGTGTTTGTGTGTCTGTATTTGTCCCCCTAGCATTGCTTGACAACCGATGCTGGTGTGTTTATGTTCCCGTCACTAAGCGGTTCGGCAAAACAGACCGATAGAATAAGTACTAGGCTGACAAAGAATAAGTCCCGGGGTCGATTTGCTCGACTAAAGGTGGTGCTCCAGCATGGCCGCAGTCAAATGACTGAAATAAGTAAAAGAGTAAAAGAGTATAACAGCAGCGACAACATAATTAACAACGAGAGGGGCAACAAAAGGGATAATATTGACATGAATATGTCAAGGCCAAAAAAAAACATGATGCAGAGATGCAGCACAGAATTTTGTCAGTGAACAGGTCGCGGTCTCAAAGCGACGAAAATAGAACCCACAATACGTAGAACCCACAATAGCAAGTACTGCAACCAAACTGTTAAGAATAGATTAAGCGACTCTCATTGTATAAACAAACCAACCAAATAAAAATGTTTTAAATCAGTAACAATAATGATGGAATTAAGAAAAACAATAACAGAGAAAAACGATAGAGGCTGCTGTTGCTACCGTTGCTGCCACTGCTTCCTCCAACGTTGTCTCTACCGTTGTCTCCGCCACTATACATCTGCCACATCCGCTACTACTACTACTACTACTACTACTACTACTACTACTACTACTACTACTACTACTACTACTACTACCGGTGCTGATAATAATAATAATAATAATAATAATAATAATAACAACAACAATCATAGCAACAACAATTTTAATGATAATAATAATAATGTTTCTGATTATTTATAAGAATGAAAATAGCAATAAAAATATTATTAATAAGAGTAATAATGATAATAATAATAATAATAATAATAATAATAATAATAATAATAATAATAATAATAATAATAATAATAATAATAATAACAACAACAACAATCATAGCAACAACAATTTTAATGATAATAATAATAATGTTTCTTATTATTTATAAGAATGAAAATAGTAATAACAATATTATTAATAAGAGTAATAATAATAATAATAATAATAATAAAAATAATAAAAATAATAACAACAACAACAATCATAGCAACATCAATTTTAATGATAATAATAATAATGTTTCTTATTATTTATAAGAATGAAAATAGTAATAACAATATTATTAATAAGAGTAATAATAATAATAATAATAATAATAATAATAATAATAATAATAATAATAATAATAATAATAATAATAATAATAATAATAATAATCATAGTGATAAGAATAACAACCACAATTATATTTACAATGGCAACAACAGCAACAACAAAATACTAATCTATTAAATTGCTTCCCTTGTATAATTAGCCTTTGAACTATCAGTCATCGATTTTGGCTCTGAAACATACAACCCATATCACCATACATACATATATAATGCATATATGTATGCGTACATACATACATACATACATACATACATCCACCCATCCTTACACGCACGCACATATGCACACAGACGTGTGTATATATATATATATGTGTGTGTATATATATATATATATATATATATATATATATATATATATATATATACACGCATAAAACGTACGCATTCAAAATTAGACCATTTTTTGTTGTTGTTGTTGCTGTTTCAATATAATTAAAATGTTAAATTTTAATTGAAAATATATAAAAAAGATATCAACATTATCATTATCATCATTGTCTGTTCCTCACCACTCACAGCATTACCTCATAATTATATCATCATCATCATCATCATCATCGCCATCATCGTCATCATCATCATCAGCAGCAGCAGCAGCAGCAGCATTATTATCATTGTCCTTATAACCAGTAGGAACAACGCCAACAATGAAAACATCATCATCATATCATTATACTCGTCGCTTAAGGGGGGGGGCGGAGTCTTCATCGAATTCTTCATCACAGACATCATCATTCATCATCGTTTTTATTGCCACGTGACGTTGTTATCATTCTTATCCTCATAATTCTGGTTAACGTTGCTTTCGAAAAATGCATCGTCTTTGTCGTCGTCGTTGCCAACCGCACACCGCTGCCACCACCTCCGTGAAAACTGAAACGACCACTGCCACGAACACCGCCGCCACCACCACCACCACCACCACCACCACCACCAACACCACAACCATTTTATACACTACCATTACTACCACTTCTGCCACGACGACTTTAAGCGCAACGACAACTACCGTCATGAAAAGAACAAAACACCAATAAAACCAATAACATCACCAACGCAAACAGACTTCTTCGCTAAACTGATTTTTTTATTAATGATTATGGCGCTGAGCTCACTTGGTTGTCAATTCTTGCACCTTTTAATGTAGCGATGAGAAATCTATATGGTAGACACGACGGAGGGATGTTTAGTTTTACAAATACAGATTACTGTTTGTTCATAGGGCTTAAGCGATTGTTTTTTCCTTTTGGGTTTAGAGAGATTTCACTCGTGAGTGAAAGGATTCCTATCCCTTGAATCAAAGTTTCCTCCCAGGATCGATAGTGTTTAGTGGTTAACCTTTTTGCGTTCTTCAGCTTAAATACCGCTGGAGATAAATTTCACCTTCCATTCCACCGAGGTTAACTATAAAAGCCCACCAGATGTGCTGGAATTGATTAAATGAATATTGTCTCTCTTCCTGTCATCATACGAACTATTGTCGGCCAGGGAAACTGTAATGCACACTTGTTCTCTAGGGTTTGGGTTGAACGGAGAAAATGCATTGAAGAGAAATTCACTTAGGACTCGAAACTACATAACCTCACAGCTTTTGCAGAGCGAAACCAGCAATCTTGGTGAATGATTCAGACAAGCCATTCACCTAGGTAGTGATTTTATAGTAATCGACATCTTTATAGTAATCGACATTTTTACATCTTTTTACCATAAGAGAGAATGTTTTCTCTGCGGTAACTGCAGTGAATTTGCCTTTAGAAGTTGAAATATGTCACAAATATATTTTAACTAACCTAAAGTTCGTATATATATTACTCTTTTACTCTTTTACTTGTTTCAGTCATTTGACAAAATCGACCCCAGGACTTATTCTTTGGAAGCCTAGTACTTATTCTATCGGTCACTTTTTTGCCGAACCGCTAAGTTACGGGGACGTAAACACACCAGCATCGGTTGTCAAGCGATGGTGGAGGGACAAACACAGACACACAAACACACATACATATA
>NC_068983.1:148234892-148242107 GCF_001194135.2 Octopus bimaculoides | reverse complement strand
TGTGGTTGGTAAGCAAGCTACTTACCACACAACCACTAAATGCATGTATAGTGCGTGTGCACGACCGTATGTATGCATATGTATGTGTGTGTGCATAGCACGTATGTGCCAATGGAAATATGCATATACGAGCGTGTTCGTGCTGTGTGTGTGTGTGTGTGTGTGTGTGTGTGTGTGTGTGTGTGTGTGTGTGTGCATGTGTATAAAAGTACGAAATGGATGACTGATTAGTGAATTAATCTGCACTGCAGTATTTGCTTCGGTGTTTTTCCATGACCGTTCATAAACCGATGGTTTAAATTTGCATTTCTACTTCCCCATGTCACTAAAGTAACAGTCAAATACTCTGGACTATTTTTCTCTCTGTATGTCCGTTACTTTAGCTCTCTTAGAATTAACCTTGTTGTAGTGAGAAGTATCGTAGAGTGGACTCCTTTTTCCAGACAGCCCTACCGGAGATTAAGCATATATATATATATGTGTGTGTGTGTGTGTGTGTGTGTGTGTGTGTGTGTGTGTGTGTATGTGTGTGTGTTTGTGTGTGTGCATGAGTATCTTCGAGGGAATTATTCACCAAGCTTTGTATTTCAATGCTGTCGTTCTTATAGAGTTCCATTTCTCTTGGGAATTTAATGATAATTTATCACATTTAACACCGATTTAAGTCTAACTTTGACAGCAAACTTCTTTCGACTAAGATATATTTGCCTCCAGAAATCACCATCTTTTAATATTTTACTCGATTTCTTTGCTATTTCATCTGGAAAATGAATACAGGATTCTGATTAGTATAATCTAAATATATTGCAATTATCAACTCGAGTTGTTTTCTACTCTTTACTTTAGGGACATGTGAACTTTTATATCGTGTGTAACATTTTTCATATATTATTATTTAATTGAAAGTTCGGGTGCAGTTATGGTTTTTGGTTACATTAGTACTAATAGGGAAAATACTATTCATACCTAGACACTTTTCTTTGCATATTAAGTTCACATTCTGCTGCAGTTTATTTTAATTTCCATTATTCATGGGTTGCTAAAGTAAGTACCTACTCAAGAAACGTGGTTCGATTGAAAAGACTGCTCACGTTTTCGCAATTCTTGTTGCTGTACCTTGCTAAACATAAATTTTGTTCTATCATTTGTCGCCATTGTGCCGAGTAAAAGAAATAATTATTTTGGAGAATCGCTAAAGCATTAGGTATACCTTACGGTGTTTTACGTTCTGAGTTCAAATCCCGCCAGCATTAACATTGCCTTTCATTTTTTTTTTCGAGAATCTATAAATTAAATTAATAATCAAGTAATGCGGCCAGGATTGTAAAGAAAGAGGGCGATAAACCCCCAAAATACAATTCCTTAAAATTTGAAATAGCAAGAATTTGGATCATGAGGACAGTAAAGGCCATGTCTATAATAATTAGTGCGTTGGGAACAGTAAATACAGATATAGACAAATGGCTGAAGGAGATTGGAATAGAATGCCTAGTAGAGCTCCTAGGAAAAGGTTGTCTCTTAGAGACAGCAAAAAATTTCGAGAGGTTTCTAAGCACTTGAAAGACAACTGAAAACTTGTGGATACCTAAGGTTACAGGTAGTAACTTGCTACCCAGATAAATCTTATTGGGAATAAGACTGAACCTGAGCCAAACCAAAATAATAATAATAATAATAAAATAATAATAATAATAATAATAATAATAATAATAATAATAATAATAATAATAAGAGTGATTTCTTTTATTGGCCACAAGGGCCCAAGACATGGAAGACAATATCGAAGGATGACTTACAGCACAAAACAAATTGTAGAAAAAACAATGTGGGGTTAATATCAATCATGGGGAGATACTATCGCATTAAAAGATATAACAGAAGATATCTAATAAAAACTAGAGAAATAAAAAGTAAATAAATAAATAGAATCCTCAGTTGTGGGGCTGTCCACTTTGAGTAATCCAGGGTAAACCCCACACAAAAATCCCGGATTACTCTACCATCTCCAAAGCATGGGAAAATGCCCTCTTCCAGTTTCTTTCCCCCTGCATAGAAAAGCATATTCAGAGTAGATCCATTCAGTTTCATCAGTCTTGCCACTATCGACCACCTTTGGATACACACACTAGAAAGCAGCACCTCCCTCTCCTCCCTCACCTTCTTCTTCAAATGATATTTGAAGAAAAATTGATGAGGGCTTGACCAGATAGGAATGTGACTGTCTTCAAACCTTTCAGACGGGTTCACCACACAGCCTCTTTCTCTGCTAAGGGAAGGTGGTGCGTCGATCTTCGCTGTACACTCGGCAGAAACTAAATTCGTCTTACAAGAGACAACAAAGAAGAAGAAGAAGAAGAAGAAGAAGAAGAAGAAGAAGAAGAAGAAAACAGTACTTCATGCGAAGAAGTTGAGTAACGCACTATGATATTAGAAGTTTCATAGATTGTTATGAAATATTATCATTCAATAATAAAAATGATGATAGTAAACTTGAATAAAAAGACAAACAAGACATGGTTTCCTTACTCCTAGTAACCTCGTGTGTTATAATCACTATAAATTGATAAGCGCAATACACAAGTACATAGAAAATACTTTGCAATGAACATATATATCGGATCGGGCGTTTGATTCCTTTGAAAGACAAAGGCATGAAAGCATTAATAGAATACCTCCAAATAATGACCTTTCATGCACACCACCTATATGTGATAAAGTGAAAACAAGATGAAAATGAACAAAATAAGAAAACAATAACGTCCTGGAGGCCTATTTTACTGTAGTGCACTTTCCATTGCGTAGATGTAAGCCGAAACTAGATTATTTAAACTGGAGTAAGTAAAACTCTACCAAACGAAACATAGATAGCTATGAATTAGCTGATATTAGCAGGAACATTATGAAGAAGAGGATTTTGACTGGCATTCATATCCAGCTGATTCAAATACATGTTCAGGCAAATAGTTGAACAAATGAGAAAGCAAATAATGATACAACACATTCCTTCACTTTATAAGTGGAACCCAGAACAAGAAATACAGAAACCGAGGCATTCAACGAGATAGCTCCTGGCGCTGATCTACATGAGATTGATTTCAGTGAGGGGTGGGGGTGGGGGTGACACAGACTCTGAATAATGCTAATCTCAACATAAAAGTTGTATCAGAGTAGTTTAATGCCAAATACACCGAAATGAGGGATCACAATGACCTCTCAATGATTTGCAACTCAAAACAAAATAGTAGAGCAATACGTATGGTAAATGCAGTTATAAAACCCAGTTATAAAGTGAAGCAGATATTTACTCATTGAATATTCTAGTCTTTACTGCAGATTCGATATCTGATGCAGTGTGTGTTATTCAAGTAAAGATATCAATAGGAAGCCAGCTTAGCAAACGCTAATTAGAAATATAATTAATGCACCTAGATCTGATATTGAAATACTCAAGAGTATCAAGAGTCAGGAAAATGTTAAGGTAACAAAAGCTAACAAGCCAAACAGATACAGCACAAACAATATAAATGAAATCGAGTTATATTTTCCAGCTACTTCGCTGAAATGCTTACTAGTAACGAAATAGATTAAGTCAAATTTTTAATATTCCCCTTCTGTTAATAATTAATGGCCTAGATGAAAGCCAATGACAAGTTAGCTCTTTTGTTAGACCTGCCACCGATTAACTGTCGTAGCCATTTCACTCCATTTACGTCAGCGATGCACCTTATGTCATGAATGATTTTGTGAAAGGCTTTTCTTTAAATGTCTGAATAATTTTCATCATTCACTTGTCAAACCATTGACTTTAAGAAATTTTGTATTCAGTTTTGTAAAATACTAGATCGAGAAACCAATATTTTCAAATATAATTTCGCAAAGTTGCAAATTTGACAGTCAAACAAAACTCCGGGTTTTATTGTTCTTTTCCTTGCAAAAAATTTCCCATTCTCAAAGTTTGATGCGAGCTAATTATGAAATGTCAAGCTGAAAATGAAAATATTTAAATGTTGCTGTATTTATTTCTCAGACTTGCGAAACGAAGAAGATTTTAGAATTTATAAATATTTATGCCTCTTCGCTCGACGGTGTTAATGAAATGTTATGAATTGATTCCAAGTGGTGCAGCTCCCAGTGGAATCTAATGGTGGGAGGTGTGCCCATTTCAGTTCAGTAGTGATCCTTGTTTCTTCAAGCAGTAATTCTTCATAATAAAACGTAAATCATACATAATTCAATTAGTATTTTTAACTGAACACCCGTATTTGTTTGGTATTGATTCTGTCGAATCCCGAAAGCTAAACGCCAAGGTACAAGTTGGCGATATTTAAATCTTCCATGGAAAGGGACCAACTAAATACTGTGAGATATTTCCATATGGATTCAACAGCTCATAAGTCTCCTATTACTATAATGTACTGCAATATTGACCCTTTTCTCCAAGTATCATTTGTTCATTGCATAATATACATCATACATAATTCAATATATTCCCGAAAGGGTTTCAATTCGTTTCAACAAAAATGAGCAATGGTTCATGATAAATGAAAGCTCACAAGGTATGTTCATGATGTTACGTGGCATATCAAAGAAATCCAATACACACGCATATACACAAGTCATATATATATATATATATATATATATATATATATATATATATATATATATATACATACAGAGAGAGAGAGAGGGGGGGTGTATGTGGGCGTATTTGTGAGTGCCTTCTCTCGTATAGCATGGAACATCACAAGCATGGAAAAACTAGATCTATTTATATATCTATCTAGCTACTGTGTGTCTATGTGTCTGTCACCACATAAACACACATACACACTCTCACACGCTCATTTCAATAATCAAAGCTTTAATATTGCGAATGGATTTATTGTGCTTTTTTTTAACTTTCAAAAAATCTTAATGCTGTTTTATCATTATAGTTTACAAGACTCGAATAATAAGAGTTTATTATTGGAATATTTCTGTACCGAAAATCCAAATATATTGTTGGCAAAAATATAAGAGATGCAAAATATTACACATAAAAAACCGGTAGGGTTCAATATTTTATATGAATGTAAGAAAGAATAGATGTTCTCCAATACACGTAAACGTACAGACGCAAGAACATACACATACGCACATACGAGTGGGTACATGCAGACGTACAGGCACATACATATATGTTAAATATGCATATATATGCATATAAATACACATATGTATATATGTATGTAAACACACACACCTGCATGTATATATATATATATATATATATATATATATATATATATATATATATATATATATATATACATATATAAGAAAAAGAGACGACATAGTACTCACGTATAATTGTGTGTACAATTTCCTATATCTGCATACTTGCTGTATACTTATGTGTATGTATGTATGTATATATGTATGTATGTATGCATGTATGTGTATGTGTATGTATGTATGTTTGGTGGTGGTGGTGGTGGTGGTGGTGGTGGTGATGGTGATGGTGGGGTTGTGTGGTAGTGTACGTGTATGTTTCTGCGTCAGCATTGTGTGTTTGTGTAAATTTCAATCACAAATGTATATTCGGTACATATATATTGATAAGAATAATAACTTACTTAGGATTTACATATGAATGCTAATATTAGTGGATTCATAGGAACCCTTCACTCTTAATATATTCTTCATCAATAAGCCAGAGCTCTATTCTATATACTGTTATACATTTTATCATTTGCTTTATCTATCGTTGTATCTGAAATATCTTTGATGATAGCTAATGGAAGGTATTTTCATCCGTCTGTGTTTATGTTAAATTATTAAGCAATTGATTTTAAGAACCGTCATATTCAGTTTTTACAATGCTTAAATTATGTAATATATGTTTCCAATCACCAAACTGAAACTGAAAAATGAAATTCCATAAAGTACCAAATTTGACAGTTTCACAAAATATGTCTCACTGACATTCTCTCTGTCAGTTTCTCTCAATATATGAAAGTATCCACATTCAAACATATGAATACATGTATGTATGTTTGCATGTATGTATGTATGTATGTATGTACACACACACACACACACACACACACATATATATATATTCGTGTATATTGATGCAAGTAATAAAACATACGTACACATACATACCCAGGCATACGCTGGTATATATGATTCAGTTCTATATGAACGCTCATAGCAATTATATAATCAATTAAGACTGAAATCTTTCAAGTCGCCTCTCGGAGTTTCACGATAGTGCTTTCCGATTCGACTAAAAGCTTTGATTATGAATTACAGATTTACGCTTGTGATACATAGTAGATCGAAACATTTCTTATAAATATTTACATTTTATAATTTACAATTCGTCATGTGGGTTTTAAACTAGAGCTCTTTTCCCTTTTTCATCCCTGAAAGTTGTTTTACGATAATCACGTCGCAAAAATGCTCATAAACTACTTCGCACTTCGATCACTTACTGAAACTAAGCCTACACTTTAGGGTCAGCTCGAAAGTCATCGTTTGCGGCCTTTAAATATTATTTGAAGTTTATGTGCTATTAATATTGGATTGATCACGTATCTTCAGTTAGGTAAATATATGTTTGTGCTTTATTAATATTCTTATACGTACTTGTGTGTGTTTCTATGTATTTTAATGTTTGAAAGAAATATGGTGACTGTTGGTATGGCAGTTTCATAGACATATTTTGTCATGAACAAATATTTTCCGAGTTTCTCTCTACTGATTTTGTTTTCTAGTGTTTTGCCACGATTTAAAATAATATGATCACATGTGAATGAAATCTATTTTCATCTCAAATAACATGCTCGCGAAGTTCCCCCATAATTTGCTACGTGGAGGTGCAATTTCTACTCCTAAAGCAGAATTTGTCATGACCAGTGGCATCAATTGAGTTATCGAAGAAATATTATTTCCATCTTGTTTCTATTTATCAGGAGTTATCTACTAAAAATTTTAAATATGCATTGCTGGAAGGAATTGCATTATGCTTTAGTAAATATAGGTCTGAGAGTTCGTATATCTTCCATTAGGAGATCCCTGCTTGTGAAGAATGTATTCCTAAACGGGGAAATGAGTAATATACATACGAGTATGTATATATATATGTATGTATGTATGTATGTATGTATGTATGTGTGTGTGTATGTATATATATATATATATATATATATATATATATATATATAT
>NC_068983.1:148220328-148234724 GCF_001194135.2 Octopus bimaculoides | reverse complement strand
ATATATAGGGAGAATTCACTAAAAGAAACAAAATGCGAAGACAGGTGGTATAGACAACAAACAGATGTATTAGTTTAACGCCCGGAAAGTGAAAAAGTCTTTAACGTTTCGAACCTACGCTCTTCCACAGAAAGGAACACAGAAAGAAACAAGGAGAGAAAATAAAGAACGTGTAGTGGCTAGCCATCTATCATGGCGAATGCCGGACAAAGGGGTCATACAGGAGGGCTTAGAAGAAGGGGAGATAATGAACTTGTGGTGATCCCAAAACGAAGGTGCGCGAGCGTGTGTATAAGAGAGGATTATGTGCGTGTGGAAGAGCGCTGGTGACCTTGACGTGTGCGTGTGTGTTGTGTAGGTGTGTGAATGTGGGGTATGTAGGTAGGCTGATGGTGGGGGTAGAGGTGGGGTATGTGGGAGTGGTTGTGAGGGATGGGGTGGGGCTGGGATGGGATGGATAGGGAAGTTGGTGTTGGATTGTGTAGGGGTGGGGTTACGAGAGAGGGGTGAGGATGAAGGGAGAGGGAGAAGGAAGAAGGTGGGTAGGAGTGAAGAGAAGAGTGAAGGAGAGTAGGAGTGAAGAGAAGAAGTAGGAGTCGGTGGCAAGAGAGGAGAAGTGGATGGGAGGAAGTATATGTGGAAGGGAGAGATGAGAGGGGAGGAGGTTAGATGAAGAGGAGAGTTGAGCGCATGTGGTGCAAAGGAGCGAAGAGAGGAGATTAATCCATGTTCACGGCGCAAATGGGAGTCCGTTTAATCATCCTTTCTTTCATATGCTCGTTATAGTTAAGAGGCATAGTGCATATGCTAACATTTCCTTAAAGTAATTGGGTTTTCTGCAATAAAAAAAGTGGTTTCTCAGCTACAGTTTCTCTACCAGCGAGAATCTACGATATTGAAAAGGTTTGCAACCTGGAATGGATTTCACCTCTTGATGAATGTAACAAGTTTTAGTAATGCGCTTCCAAGAAAGGCTAGTTTAATCACCCCTAAATCATTGTTATGGAAAATATTTCTGCTAAAAATATTATGAAGCATTCTTTAAATGCAGCTGAGTCTTCTTCATTAACATTTACTGATCACCACTATATTGTGGAAATTACCTCACTGTTTAAAAGGCTCAAGTTATGACTTGCTCCAAACTTTTGTTGTCAGTAGAAACCTTTCAACCAAGCTCACTGCTTTATAGATTCTATAGTTAAATGGTTAACCGGTCTTTTTTTAATTAGGTTCTTCAATTATGTGACCAATATTCCTTCTCTGTTTCTTCTATTAACCTATATATATTTTTTTTTTATGACGACTGTATATTTTATCAATAACAATATCTTCAGGGCGTCACTGACATGGCACTTATTTAAGATAACAAAGATCATCGACTACAATAAACTGATATTGCGTGTAAGCACTGAAGCAGATATTCTTCTTCCACACTGGGATACTATCATTAGTTTTGCTTCCCAAGCTATTGCTTTTCTTCTGTTCCACTCACCTCTATGAGGTGTTTCAATTTTTAAAAGCCTTTTAGGCATGTTTTGAGGACATAACATTCGAGGGTATTTCACAACAAGCAAAAATTAATTATGAAGACACTAGAAAGTAACGAGATTAAACGATGTGACGAAATGAGATGAAATAATGTTATACTGGCAGCATCCCTCTGCGTGTCGATCGTATCGCACTACACAACTTTCACCTATCGCTATTTGAGCTTATGGTAGCGTCGAAAATGCGTTCACTGCTACGAGAGCGGTAGAGCAACATCGAAAATTCGTGTTACACGAATGGTTGTTAGTCGGTGAGTACTCATACATAATGTGCATGATTGCGGTTACGTATTATATCTTTCCATTACTTAAATGTTCATATCTTAAAATATTCTTCAGATAGTTATGCTACCTTCACGCTGAGAAGAATCTCCCAAAACCTGAAACTTTACGAGAATGCTGCAAGCCCAAACTCTTGCCATACATGTTATATTCATAACCAGATAATCACGGACCGGTGTTCTATGAATTTTTACATTAGATAAGAGAAATCATAAATTAAAACTATTTTTCTTTGATACAAGTATAAGAATTAGAGAAGAATATTACAGGGATGAATACTTTTATTTTAAATACGTGAAATGTTAAATCATTGTATGTTCTATTTGTCATTGAACTAAGAGGTTTGAAGACAAACAAACATTTAAAGTTTAGCTGGTTGTTGTTATCTTTCGTATTTCTAATTTCTAGACTTTCATAAGAGACCATTTCCTAATTGTTTTTTTTTTCTTCTTAAGAATAATCACTTAATTCCCTAATTGTTAAAAAATATAACCTTTCTTGAAGACTCGGAATGGTTTCGCAAATTAACATTTTAAACAGCTTTTACAACAAAGCGAAATGAATAAAACATTGCATTACGAGGCAAAAATAGAAATATTGCAATTATGTTCACTTCCATAATTTTTTAAATAAAATTAGCTCTTTGGATAACCTATTTTCGCAAAAAATTATCTCACACACTTTAAATATTAAAGATGAATCTGATAAGAAGAGTTTAACTTCAAACGCAAAGCATAATAATTATGTATAATTTGCATTTATTTTTTATAGAAAATATATTGAGCCAATTTCAAAAGAGATTTAATGATTTTAATAAGATTTCTGAGATATGTAGTTTTTTGGCTTTTCATTTGGGTGCAAATAATATTTAAAATATGTGCAAAGAACTTGGAAAGCTGTTTAAATTGGATATTGATGATTTACAGATGCAGATTATTGATTTCAAGAGCGACATTGTTTTAAAATTACACCAGAATTATGTGTGATTATTGAGTTCTTACAAGTCTCTGCAACTGTGTGAGGTTTACCATAAAATGTTGCCATAGATAACCAAAAACAGTGACTAGCTAGAATCTCGATATTTGCCTGCTTTTTCAATAAGGTATCATAAACCCTTTTACGTTAAAATCCTGGAGATATCTATTTTTAAGTCACATATTAAT
This sequence comes from Octopus bimaculoides, assembly GCF_001194135.2. Lineage (NCBI taxonomy): Eukaryota > Metazoa > Mollusca > Cephalopoda > Octopoda > Octopodidae > Octopus > Octopus bimaculoides. Next base: position 148,231,732 of record NC_068983.1, on the reverse strand, counting down.
TTCAATGTAATAATTATAATGCTATTGGAAAGGTTTTACTACATTCCCTATATTCCGTTCGAACTAGGTGTCGCGTTGTTACTTTAAGCAAAGAATTCGTTTTATGTAGCTCCAATCTACTGAACTGCAAATGTTGGTCTATGGCGAGTGCTAGAGTAGCTCTCATTCCCTCTAGCTATAATACCACCACTGTTCCACTGGGTAAACGTGGGAGAACAGAAAGTGTAAATATTTCTGCCCTCGACTATGTGCTATCTGGTTCTATCTGGTTATACTCGCTTGCCAAGTGCCATGTAAGCTTCTATTATACATACACAGATACATATGTATGTTTGTATTTATTTATTTATTTATTTATTTATTTATGTATATCTGCCTGCCTGTCTGTCTGTCTGTCTCTATGTATGTATGTATGTATGCATTCAAGTATGCATGTATGTATGTATCTATGTATGTATGTGTGGAATGTAGATAAAAATGTAGATAACTGGAATTTAGTTGAGAATGGCAATCCACATTTTGAACTTGAGAAAGCCTTCCATATTTTAACTATTCCAGTCACAGATTGTATTTATTATGCGCATGTTAGCTGACTAAATTCTTTTGTTGAAAACCGAAGCTTTTCGGGATTGTATGTTAGACATTGACTCAGCAAACCATATGACCTAGTTATTGGTATAAATATAAATGAAGCAGTTGGGAATCAAACTGAAAGTTTCGAAGCAGTAGTCCACAATTATCCCATTCTCTTTGATTTTCGGAGAGATATTCACACCAGCTGACAATACATACTTTTTCTTATCTGTCAAAAGAACGCTATATGGTACGTCATGTTTACACTCGGTAAAAGTTTTGAGGAGAAGGTTACGCCAATATTCCTTGTGTTGATGTTTATACATGTATGCTGTTGTCAGGGTGTTCTCTATATTTATCACTGGACAGTCGTACGAGATGGTACCAAAAAGTTCCTGAGTAGTTCTGTAGCGCGCCAACAAATAACAGCACATGGTTACGTGCACAATGTGAGCTAGCAGCGATCTTCATGAGGCAATGTGCCGAGTGACATTGCTGTGTTTACTTCACAAGTTGTGAAATTTGTGTTTTTGTGTTAATGTGGATGCTGTAGTCTGTGACTTTGTCATGAACAGAAAGTTGGAACAAGGAGCCTAAGTTAAATTTTGCGTCAAACTTAGGAAGTCCTCAACAGAGACATTGAGCATGCTTTAACAAGCTTACGGTGATGAGGCACTGGGTCGTACACAATGTTTTCAGTGGCTCGGGTGCTTCACAAGTGGAAGAACGTTCCTGGAAGACGATGAGCTATCTGGAAGACCTGCCACGAGCGTCGCACCGGAAATGTGGAGAAAATTCATCAGCTTGTGCATGAGGAATGACGGAGGACAATCAAGGACATTGTTGATGTTGTTGATCTGTTGTATGGGTCCATACATGCAATCCTAACATCTTAATTGAACATGCGGCGTGTCCCTGCCAAGTTTGTCCCCCGCCTGCTGACCACTGAGCAGAAAAAACATCGCGTCGAAGTATGTCAAGATCTCCGTCAGCGTGCCGCTGGTGATCCATCCCTCATGTCGAGGATCATCACCGGTGATGAGAGTTGGGTTTACGGGTACGACTCTCAAACAAAGAAGCAGTCATCACAATGGAAGGGCTTTTCGTGTCCCCAACCGAAAAAGGCACAGTTAAACTGGTTCATTCAATTTACATGGTAGTCCATCTGCTAATATAACATGACCAATTAAGTTATATCGTACTACATGGCGTTTTGTCGATAATTTGAAATATAAAACGTTTTGTTAAATAAACATGAAATATTACTTATGATTTTGATATTACTTATGTTCGTGCTGTGCCTGTTAATTCCTACTTTAGTCAATGTAAACAAAATGTTGGAATCAAGACCGAAGCGTTTCACATGCAAAAGATAGCTCAGGCTAAATTGTCTTAAATATCCTTTTTCTTTTAAAAGACATTGATTTACAGGAGATTTGGTTGCTATTTCTACCAGTTCGGCATATCACTCAGAGGTTTGCTTATTGGCTCGATTTGATTAGTTCATGGTGGTCGGTGGCATTTTGAATTTAAAGCTATATATTCAAACTGGATTAAATGAAAATCGAGGTTTACTATTGTCTCTGTTGAAAGTAGTTACACCAGGAAAGATTATCCTACTCTTCACTATGAGTAGTTCATACAACGCTTAACGGATTCTTTCTGCGAATAAATCGATACTTCATTTCAATGGCTATATATTAATCATTACGATATGACGAGAATATTTTATGGCTCAGCATTATATATTTCCCTGTGTGTGTCGGTATGTGTGTGCATGTGTACTTGTACAATTGCCTTTATATAAATTTGCCCGTGCATACGATGTTTGTATATGTGCATCTGCATAGAAGTGGATAACGCTGTAAGCGGGGGAAAGAAATTATTCTGGCGTTTCGATTATATAACTTTTCTCTAAGTTTATTGTTATAATTGCTCTCTCAGCTGCCATTCTATCTATTATGTATAATTATTTCATTCTATTGCTCTTAAGTCAACGTCTTTCTTATCCTCTCCTCTGTCTCCCTCTTCATACATACACGCAAACATACACATTCACATATATATTTGTGTATGTATGTATATATAAGTGTGTCTGTCAGCATATGAAGTGTCTGCTCTGCGCATCAATTAAACATTTGGATTAGTTATATAAATACATGATACATTAGATGAAGGATTGATATTTCGTATAATATAGTTCAGTCAGTCATACGTCATATATATATATATATATATAAACACACATGCAGGCAACATGTATGTATGTTAGAAAAGTACAGTTATATATAGATACACGTGATATAAATATAGTTTCCTTGTATATATTGTAAATATATTGTATATTTTTATAAGGAAAAGATTCACAGTGACTTTGAAGTTTCGCCGGAGATTGACGAATCCATTCTTCGACAAATCCTTCGAAATCACAGTCAGTATTTTCATTCAAAAATAAATGCACTAGTTATATGCAAAAGCATACATAAAAGCAATCTTTAATTGCTTTTACGAAGATTCCACATTTAAGTGATACACGTATAGGTGTGTACATATATGTAAATGTGTGAATGTATATGTAAGTACATATATGTGTGTGGTATACTTAAACACTGGATAAAATACAATATGTCAAATACAATAATGTTTATATGTGTTACATTAATCAACAATAAAGTGTTGAATTAATTTCCTATATAAGGCATGTATGTGCAGCGTTTTCTCCGGTAAATGGCTAAAACATTCAATGAAACGGAAATTGCATTGATCACGTGTGATTTAGTATTTGCTTAAATGATGCGTCTTTTTTCGTTTTTGTTTTCTGTAGTGTTTATTTTCTAAGATGGAGTCTTTTAAATTTATATGCATGATCAAAAGTTTGATCAATTGCAGGTTGATCTATCTATCTATCTATCTATCTATCTATCTATCTATCTATCTATCTATCTATCTATTTGTCTGTCTGTCAGTCTGTCTGTCTGCCTAATTATTTATCTATCTATTTTTCTACTTGCCTGCCAACCTACCTACTTACCTACCTACCTACCTACCTACCTCTCTATCTACCTACCTATCTATCTATCTATCTGTATATACACAGAAACACAGACACACCACGCATCAATTTATGACACAGCCACACATACACACACACACACACATATACACGCATCAATCTATTCTGTTTTGTTTATCTTTCTATACATCTAGATATTGATGTATCATAGGCACAAGTACAATAATAGTAGTTGGCATTTAGTTTGATCAATGATATGCATAAATGTTGATAATCTCTGTTGAGTTTAATTTTGGTTGCAGTATGTACGGTGACGTTCATATCAATCCTATTAAGGTTAGGAGACTAAGTAAAAGAGAATGGCTAGAAATGAAATCAACGATAAAAGGCTTTGTCGCTTACACATTACCATATACGCTGTCGGCTTGATCTCAGTATATCTGTCTTACTAATTTATTGTTCTTTTTTTTATATATGACGGTGGGCAAAATACTTCATCGCATTTCTGTTTGTCTGTATTTTCTGTGCTTAAATTCCGTAGATGTCGACTTCGCCTTTCATCATTCCGAATCGATGAAATAAGTGCCAGTTGAGGACTGGGTTCCGTGTAATTAACTTATTTCCATTCCCAAACTTACTGGCCTTGCGCCGAAAGATGTGACACCAATGTTTCTGTTTGATTGACTTCGTGTCCGATATTCGATGTGTATGTAGGGAACATTAAAAGTTCAGATGAGTGAGATAGTGTTCCGTGTCATTTGTAGCTCTTTTTCAGGCCAGTAAAATCGGTACACGTTTATTGTATTATTATTTTTTTTTTTTTTACGATTACGATTAACACTCGTGGAGTAAATGAAGTGCAGGAAGAGAATCCCATTGAAAATGTGTAGAAAAATTTGAGGAATTATTTTAAATTTTAATGAACGCCAAAGCTGACAGAATCTGTATTGTAGTTTATCTTTCACTGCACGGTGTGATGGAACGATGGAGCGAACTAGTAGAAAGCGTCTTACCCAGGAGATGAAAAGAGTCAAAGGAAGCAATTCAGTTCGGTCGAAATCTTTGCTGATATAATTTTTTATCGTGGTTCTGAGAAGAGGCAGAGAATTAAATAGATGAAGTGTGTGAAGCATTTATATGTGTTTGCCTTACTGACACACACACACACACGCACCCCCACCCACACACACATATGCACACGCCACATAGACACTTATATACTTGACCTTATACATCTCTGTATATCTAGCTCCTGTGTGACTTTCTGCTGATGGATTGTCGATCTGAATATTCATCCATGCATATGTGTAGGCATACATTGAAGCCAAAACATATACACATGTATACGGTCCACACAATAGAATTTCTGTGTGTTTAAATTTCTTCCCCACCCTCATTATGTAAATTTTCAATATTAATATGGGAGCTATTCAACGATATCGGTAATGGAAACTTCAATGGGAGGTATTTAGCGATAGGCTAAATGAACAGAGTGTGTTTAGAGAATTTATTATGAGAAAGGTTTAGAGAAATAGTGTTGTAAGTTATGTACTTTTCTTTAGATAAAATTTGAACGTGGATTTTGAGTATTACACGTCTTCTTTTTACAATTAAATTTGCATTCACGTCTCTAAACCATTATATAACACTTGGTTGAGGGCAATGCAATTTATAGAATTTGTATTTGGAGGTAATAAAATGTCATCTAATATAGAAAGTTATTTGCATTGACTTGAATAATTAAAAGCGATTTTAATTACACTATAAGTTATATGAAATCTCACATGAGTTTATTTATGATTTAACTGAGCAATAATTTATAGACTTAATTAATATAGTTTACGAGCAATTCGCTTGTTATCTAAATGCTATAAAACCACAGTTACATTAAATTTATCAAAAGAAAAATGATGAAAGTAGTAATATAAATATTATAATGAACGTGTTATTAATCCAAAAATCATGTTTTCGTAATATACCGCTATCAACCAGTAATTAAAAATATATATTTAATGTTTTTGTTGACTTCAATGATAGAAAATATCTGTATCGTTGATAATGGTATGTTTTGTTGACATGATATGAATCTCAGCTTAATTTTTCACTCGCCTCACTGTTCACTCATTTGTGTTAGATCTCTCGCCCAAGTATTCATGCGTAAAAATTTAAGCTGAAATCATGGAAAACAATGAGGTAAGATATAGAAAAATCCATTGAATTTTTGTATTTACGCTGTTCAATGTGTTCAAGATCCTGACATAAAATAAAGTTATATAATACATTGTCTTCCGTAATCCATATGATACTTTCTCACATGAGGGTGTACACATGTTATGTAGGCTTTTTTAGGAATGCAATTCCGAGACTGTTTCAACTATTCCCTTAAGTCATCCATCAAACAAACCAACCTCCATCAAACGTATAATGTTTCGAACCATTTCCAAAACTGAATCTCAAATGATGATGCGATTCTTTTTGTAGCCGTAACGCAATATCCGTATTTTAAGCAAACAGAGTAGATTGTGCAAATTAGGATAAAAAATACAAATACACAACACCACACCAAAGATTATAACATCACATGCTTTTAAAAAGTTAAGCCTTACTATTTACAGTACGCATAAACACACACACGCGAGCACGCACACATACACATACACGCACACACACTTGTATAGATAAATAGAGATCAATAGATAGACAGATGAGTAGAAAATTAGAGAGGGGGGAGAGAAAATGAAAGAGAAAATCAGAGAAGGAAGTAGGATAAGAGCTGTACATGAAACTCTCGGCCCTTTGAATCACTTATGTAGATTTAAAGCCGATTAATACACACAAACATACATACATACATACATACATACATACATACATACATACATACATACATACATACATACATACATACGTACGAACGTACATACATACACACGTACATAGTACATACATACATATATACATGTATGCATGCATACATACATTCATACATATATAATACATACATACATATATTATACATTCATTGATGCATGCCTACATACATGCACGTAAATACATTCATGCATGCATGCCTACATACACATAAATACATGCACACATGAATACATACATCCATGCATACATAGATGCATACATAGATGCATGCATACATACATACCTACATACATGCATACATACATAGTACATACATACATACATACATCCATCCATCCATCCATCCATACATACATACATACATACTTTATAGTCGTGACGGCTATTTCCCATATTGGAAATGTTGTTACTTCCGCCGGCGCATTCAGATCAGATTCGAAAACCACAGAAAGTAAATAACTACAAATACTACAAGTTATTTATATTTTGAAAGCTCTAACGATTTTCACAACCTTTTGATCTTTAATAAATTTTATGTATTTTGACAATGGCTTAAATTTACGTTGTTTTTCAGGGTAAGCAAATACATCACTGTTTCTACGTTAAGAGATGGCCTAATGTTATGGGCTCTAAATCGGCAAAATAAAATTTGACCGTATTAACATTTATAGTTAAAACTCTGAGCAGACAGTAAAACAATCTATTTCACGTTGCTGCACTTCATTCAGCTGTAGAAATGAATTGCGACGTCACTGTTGCCAAGCTGTATTGGCCTTTGCCTTTCCCTTGGATACCATTGGTGGCGAAGGGAGCAGGTGGCTGGTATGCGTAGGCGACTGCTGGTCTTCCATAAACAACCTTGCCACGTCTTGTACCATGGAGTGAAACTTTCTAGGTGCAATAACATGGTCATTCATGAACGAAAGGGGTCTTTTTAGAGACGGCGAGATGGCAGAATCGTTAGCACCCTGGACGAAATGTTTAGCGGTATTTCGTCCATCGCTATGGTCTGAGTTCAAATTCCGCTGAGGTTAACTTTGCTTTTCATCCTTTCGGGTCGTTAAATTGAGTCCCAGTGAAGCATTGAGGTCGATGTAATTGACTAGTCCTCGCTCTACAAATTTCAGGCCTTGTGCCTATAGTAGTAAGGATTATTATTATTATTATTATTATTATTGTTATTATTATCATTATCATTATTATTATAATTATTCAGGCGGCGAGCTGGCAGAATCGTTAGCATGCCGGGCGAAATGCTTAGCAGTATTTCGTCTGTCGCCACGTTCTGAGTTCAAAATCCGCCGAGGTAGACTTCGTCGTTCATCCTTACGGGGTCAATAAAATAAGTACCAGTTGAACATTGGCTCAATATTATTGACTCATCCCCTCCCCCAAAATTACTGCCGTTCTGGCAAAATTTGAAACCATTATTATTATCATTATTAAGGCGGTGAGCTGACAGAATCGTTAGTTTACGGGGCAGGTGCTCAGCGGCATTTCATCCGTTTTTACGTTCTGAGTTCAAATTCCGCCGAGGTTGACTTTGCCTATCATCCTTTCGGGGTCTATAAATTAAGTACCACTTGCGTACTGAGGTCGATCTAATCGACTGGCCCCCTCCCACTACATTTCATTATTATTACCATTATTATTATTATTATTAGTAGTAGTAGTAGTAGTAGTAGTAGTAGTAGTAGTTGTAGTAGTAGTAGTAGTAGTAGTAGTAGTAGTAGTAGTAGTAGTAGTAGTAGCAGCAGGGATTATTATTGTTATTAAAGGTGTGAACGGATAGAATTGTTGGCACGGCGGGCAAAATTCTTAGCGGCATTTCGTTTGTACTTTCTCTTTGAGTACAGTTTCCACCGAGAACACCCGTCCATGAAATTGTTGGCCTCGTACCAAAAACATAACATACATACCATAGGCATTAGATCGGTAGATTCATTGGAATGTCACCCCAAGTGATTCACAGTTAGTGGTCCTGTTTCATGCTGAAATTATGTCAAGATCAATTCCTCGTTCATTCTTCCAGAGTTGATAAAGTAGGGTATCGGTGAAGTACTGAGATCATTTTAATCGGTTATTACACACTCACAAGTACTTTTGTCCTTCTGCTTATTTCAGGCATTCTTATTGGTGTTATGCTTATGTAATATATTAATAAATATTAGTATATCAGAATGAGTTGTTTAGGTATAACATAAATAATATTATGCGAACATTATTTGACCGCATATATAATACTATTGTATAATCATATAATTTATACTAAATAGAATATATTTATACAGTAATATAATATGCAATAGCAGAGTATAATGTTAAGACTGATTGAATGTTTATATATTACATAATGTCATTCCAAAATAACAAAAAAGAATTTTATGTGATTGTAAAACTATCTGTATTTTAAAGCCTATAAAGCTTGTAAAATAAATTAGTTAAACAGAAACTGCTAGAATTCGCTTAATTGCAGCATTAGCGACTAGTTTTTACAAATACGCACACGTGCGCACGCAAATACTTATGCACAAATATGCACATGCACATTCAAACACACACGCACACGCCCTCACACATATTTATGCGCATATACATACACATATGCACATACGGACACAGACACATATTTTTTGTGTGTGTATGCACATTCAGATTGGGATGAAACGTTTGCATTCACCCATAATGGAAACGCAGACAGAAGCGCGAGCACGCACAAGCAATTAATACATGAAATAGTAACGGCATACTGATAGCATCGTGATCTCATTACTATAATTAAATGTCAATAATATTAAGAGCATTAGAACCAGCACCACTTTCTTCACCACAAACAACAGAAATACCTCCAATCAGAAAGTAGTTTCTCTGATTCTAGAGCTGCAGAAAGAGTGTGTAAAAATTCCCTTTTATGAAATCATAATGTCAATTAAAAGAAAACATACATTGGTTAAATGATTCTGTATGCACAGTGCTTAGGAAAAATACAAAATAGTCATAGTTGCAACGCTTTTTTCATACGTCTGCTCACTCACGCCTTATAGCCTTAGTGAATGACATATCAGATAACTTGGCCCTCGATGCATTGTACCAGGCAGAGAGACGTTTTGGATCCTATTAATGATACTCTATTCGATGGTCCCGAAACCTTCAGATAAAGTGGGACGAGCATGTAGCATTTTCCCTATCACTGCTCCTGAAGGATTGCTTATGCTCCATATAGCTTCACTTGAAAGTATTCTCCGTCATACCCATGTGGTGCGTTACGATACCATTGGATGGTGTGAGGAGGACTTTGTAAACCACAGACCCTGAGAGGCAAGATCCTTCCAAGTGGCAGTTGGTAGGCTTTCAGCAGTTGGAATCGATCTGAGTAACACGTTAATGAAATTCGTTTGATAAGCTAGTTAATAGATTGAAGGAAAATAAGTTTCGTTATCCAGTTAGATAACATTTTAAATATTCACTTAGTAATGTATAAAACCGTAACAAATGGATTCAAGAAAGATAAAACAATATAAATTGGTTCCAAAAAAAATACTTTAATAGACCATGGGCTATAGTTATCTGAAGCCGAAAATATATAAAATGGGGTTAGTGTTTATTGACAAATTAAACTGATTATGATTCTAAGTATATGAGAGCTAAGTAATTAGAAAATTTCAATTGATAATTAGCCAAGTGATAATGAGGAGTGATATTCAATATCTTATCTCGGAAATCAATGATATATACATACATACATACATACATACATATATATATATATATATATATATATATATATAAATATATATATATATACATATATATATATATATATGTGTGTGTGTGTGTGTGTGTATGTATGTATGTATGTATGTATATATGATGTACATATACGTATATATATACATATACATATATACATATATATATATAGAGAGAGAGAGGGAAGAGAGAAAGAAGGATAGATAGATAGCTACACTCCCTCACATATATATGTATATGCGCGCACATGTATATGTTCATGTTGTTTATACATACATCCACATATAAATATGTGCATCCTTATGCTTTAATGTGTATCACCCCCATATGCGTACAAATATTAGTGCGTGTGCGCGCGTATTTTTGTATGTGTGTGTGTTTTCACTGATATATGCACAACCATTTATATATCTGTGTATTCTCTTCCCTCCGAAAATACGTACAAATTCAAACACGTTCTAATATAAACGCGTAAAAATAATAATAGTAAAAACCTAAGTGAACGTATTAATGAAATTATGCAAATTGCGTACAATCTCATTCATGATAATTAGTTTATTCTTATGCTCTATTTCCTTTATATCCCTCTTTTTCCTGTGCATTCTGTTCCCCTTCTCTGACTCTCCTTGATCTTTCTCACTCTCCCACACACACTCTCTCTCTCATCCTCCTCCTTTCTCTTTCTATTTTACTAAGATATTGTCATTCTTCCTAAGGATTTCTTGAAAAAGAAGCATAAATAGATTAGAAGAATTTATAATTAACGAAATAATGGAGCTTATAAGAAGGACGTTATTTTTACCATAAAATTTATACAAATTAAAAATGGCAAAAACAAGATAGTTAATGAATGAGGTTTTGACTTCAGGTAGAACGGAGTGGATTTATTGGCAGTAAACGAATATATTATGGGAAATTGCACGTCTGAAGGAAGGTTAAATGAATATTTTATAGTTTTTATGATGGGTAGAAGTCGTGATGTTGGGCAGAGAATATATAAAGACTAGCTTCAATGAAATTTACGAAGCACTATAATTCACATCGTTTCCTGAATTTAACCCCTTAAGGTCATGGTATCTTTCTCTTTTTTTTTTGTTCATATAGATATATACATGCATGGATACATACATACTTACGTACGTATACATATATATGGACATGCATAAGTATATACATAAATATATATATACATAT
>NC_068983.1:148219166-148220206 GCF_001194135.2 Octopus bimaculoides | reverse complement strand
TATATATATACACACATAAACATACATGCAAACACACTCATACACACATATAAAATGTACGTGTGTATAGATGCATTTGTACTTGTGTAAGTATAGGTATTTGTGTATGTGTGAGCGTGGAAAGAGATAACTGGCAGAAAGAGACAGGCTTTATGAAGTTACAACACAAATATGCATCCACGTTTTTGTGTATTTCTGTATGTATTTGTGCATAGCGTATATAGAAGCAGGGCAGCATGAATTTTACATTTGCATATTAATATATATATAATAATATAAATAATATATAAATATATGCATATATGCATACATATATGTACATACCTACATATATATGTATATATATATACATTGCATATATGGGTACAGGACGTAAAAAAACGTGAACAAAATGAGAAACGAGACAGGCAGCATAAAGAACATTCTCTTCGTCAGTTGTCCCCTGTTTTATCTACTCCGCGTTTCGAAGGTAGAGATAAGACACGACTTCGTTAAAACCGTCATTCCCACAAAGCAAATTAGATAAGATTTGGGATTTTTTGCGGAGGGTTAAAGTGGTAATCCCTTGACAATGCCTACATCGCAGCTCGATGATAACCGATATACTTTATCCTCCATTAACCAACGTTGTTTACGAAGGAAAGCCAAACGTTAATAGTCAGGTGAGCAGTTGCATAGTCAAATATGTTCCATCTATCCTTTTTCCTCGGACATATTGCAGATACGGCCACATTAACGTATCTGCCATTTTCTTTTAAGGTTGCATGACGTACTTTCATGAAAACTTCTAACATGTCAAGCAGTCGTATGTAATGAAGATGATGCAAATGATGATGATGACGATGATGAGGAGGATAAGGATAACTATATGGTAGTGATGGTTATGGTGGCAATTCATTGAAATAGTACCAAATGAACAAGTATGAATGAGGAGATAATATTATCCATATTAGATAATAGATAAATCTAAAGCCGAGGAGGAATAAGACAAATTGGGTTATGATTACGCTGATGCTGATGTTGTTGTGAATGATAATGAT
>NC_068983.1:148211666-148214166 GCF_001194135.2 Octopus bimaculoides | reverse complement strand
TATTGATAGGCTTTACCTACTAAGAATGGGAGGAGACAGTGGTTTGTTAAACGCGGAAGGCATCGTCGGTACACTGCGACCAGAAATACTGGAGAAGTCACTGAAACAGTGACAGAAATCAAGAATAGAAAGAAAAACGTTAGAAATCATTGGAAAGAGAAGGAAATACTTGATCGGTTCACGTAGATAATCGGGAATGTTGGAAGTGAAGGATGCTGTTGTAACCGAGAAATGGCAACTTGAAACAAGAAACTGAATCGATGATTATAGCTGCTCAGGAATAAATGATTGAAATGAATTTCAAACAGAAAAGGATTGATAAAACTCAGTCAGCGAACCCAAACGCAGAATGTGTGGAAAAGGGGATGAAAGTATCAATCATCTCGTTAGTGAGTGCAGTAAGATGACCGAAAAGGAATATAAACACGGGCATAAAAGTGTCGGTAAAAGAGTGCATTGAAATGTAAGCTAAATTCATAGATTCGGATTGATGGGGAAAGTAGTATGAACATGAGACAGAGGCTGCGATTGAGTGATGATTACAAGATTTTATGGGATTTCTCCAGTTGAAGCAAGAAACCATATCTGATCGTATAAATCAGGGAAGAAAAAAAAAGCGAAACGGTGTAAGATCATAAACTTTGCCCTATCAAATAATGGCGTAGTGAAAGTCAAAAACTGTGACAATTAAGAAATATCATGCCTTAGCCAGACTGAAAAAGACATTGTGGAACACAAAATTGTTTATTTGGTAATTTCTACAGTTGGTATGACACTCAAACCTCTACTTAGGGAGCTGAAGACTATTTGAATTGGGTCATATACTGCCAACCTGCATAAAAGCACCATCTTATATTTTGCACGAATCCATAGAAATATTTGAGGAAGTTTGTTCCCAAATTTCAAGCTAACATCTCTAATAATAATTCTGTCTACTATAGGCACAAGGCTTGATATTTGGTGGGTGGGTGACTCGTCTATTACATCAATCTCAGTGCTCAGCTGGTACTTATTTTATAGACCTCGGAAGGATGAAAGGTATAGTCCACCTCGGCGAAACTCGAACTCAAAACAAAGCCGAAAGAAATGTCACTAAGCATTTTGTCCGCCGTGGTAACAATTCTGCCAACTTGACACCTTAATAGTAATAATAATGATAATGCTAATAATGGTTTCAAATTTTGGCACAATGCCAGCAATTTCGGGTAAGTGGTTAAGTCGATTACATCGAGCCCAGTGCTCCACCGAAGCCTTTCATCCTTACAGCATATACTCGGACGAAACACTGCTAAGCATTTTATCCGGAACACTAACGATTCCACCAATAATAAAAGTTGTTTTAAACGTAGCAACTAAGGTCAGAAATCTAGGGGTAGACAAACGATTCAATTGACTCCTGTTCCTGACAGTTACGTTATGATATTGGAAGGATACAATACAAAGTTCACTTCGGCGTCGTTTGAACTCAAGCGTAAGATGACATGACTCAATAGAATATTAAAACAGTGTTTACAAATAGTAAAACAACTAGTCTACTGAGTAGAACACGGTTCATATCCTGAAATAGGGAGATTTAATATCTTGGATGCAAGATTTCTTCAAGAAAAAAGTGGCATTGATAGATAGATGGATAGATAGATAGATAGATAGATAGATCGATCGATCGATAGATAGATAGATAGATAGATAGATAGATAGATAGATAGATAGATAGATAGATAGATCGATCGATCGATGGATTAACGGTTGGACGGACAGATAGATAGCTAGCTATTTCGATCGATGGAGAGAGAGACAGACAGACAGGCAGATAGTTGGTTTTGGTTAGATGGAGAGAGAGAGAGAGAGAGAAAATAGTTAAATAAATAAATAAATGAGTAAATAAATAAAGAAAGAAAGAAAGAGAGAAAGAAAGAAAGAAAGATGCTACCTACAGCATTCGCTTCATAACAAAATTATAGTAATCGTGTTATTTATCATAAGAACAACTAATGAAGGGAATATGAAAAGCAATAATTACAAAATATACTGAGCATTTACGCAAGAAAGATTACGAAACAATACAGGCATGGATTATATAAAAATACCTAATATAAAGAGACGCCTCAACATCCTGATCCCTGTGGTTAGCAACGGGAAGGGTCAGCCCTTTAAGTGTATGCATGAGCACAGACCGTTCTTGCAATTACGACTACGATTTCAGTAGATTTCCACAGGGGGTATAGAACATCTTTTGCCACTCCTATGATGATGATCATGATTACGATGATGATTACGATGATGATGATGATGATGATGATGATGATGATGGGCATAATGATCATGATCCCCCCCCTCACCCTTTTCCTCACCTTCATTATCACCGTAGTCATCAGCATAAGCATCCTTATCATTTTGACTAGAAAGTAGTAAAATAAATCATTAGTTGTAAAAAAAAAAAACAGAGAGAGGGAGGGAGGGAGAGAGAGAGAGAGAGAGAGAGAGAGAGAGAGAGAGAGAG
>NC_068983.1:148207507-148210223 GCF_001194135.2 Octopus bimaculoides | reverse complement strand
TATATACATATATATATATACATGGTGAAAGAGGACGAGGAGATAGTTGATTGCTTGAAGGGATGTTGACTTTATTGTTTGTATGTGTATGTGCGTGAGGTTGTGTATTTAAATATCTGTATGTGTCTTTATCTGTGTATGAATTCCTGTGCAATCTAGATAGAGATACATGGAATCTTCACACAGGAAGCTTTTAGCTAACAAAGCGACATTAAATTATCTTACATTGCATTGCTAACTCTACAGAACCGAAGGTCGTTCGCATCACCGATTTCTAAATTGTTCCTAAGTGATTATTTTAAACTTGAACATTGTTCCCCCCTTACATAAATACATACACGTATACACACACACACACACACACACACACACGTGTGTGTGTGTGTGTGTGTGTGTGTGTGTATACGTGTATGTACAGAGAAAACGAGTGAGAGAAAGAAGAGTTAGATACATAGTTACTTTGAGAGTTGCAACAATAACAACAAGAACATCTATATTTACGGGTATAAGGCTTAGTTACAATGCTACATTTATACAATCACAAAATAATAAAAGATTTTAAAAAAGCAGAAACATCAGAATACCACTTCGAGTGAAAGAACTACAATAACTGTAACTATAGAGAAAATCGGAAAGTGTGTAATAAATTTCTTTGTTTATTTTTAAGAAGAAGAAGAAGAAGAAGAAGAGGAAGAACAAAGGGGATTTGGACAGCAGCAAGAACAAAATAAACAACAGAATTTACGAAGACAACCCCATCATTATCATACTCATCAGAGTGGATGACATTTACAAATTCATTTATTATGCCATAGGCAGAGAATATCTGAAACGTTTGCTCGCTGAGGAATCGAGTCAAAAGCTTTGGCGAAATATACAAAGATGGCGCACAAAGACGTATCTTTCTTTATTGGAGATGTTTTAATGAGTCGGTAAAGAGTTAAAATACCTTCAAGGGTGGAGCGGCATTTATGAAACGGTATTGGTTTGATCTGAGCACTGTTTCGATAGAGTCTCCGATTCGACTGAACATGATACGGTTAAAGAGTTTGGCTATGCATGACATCAGCCTAATATCACGGTACGAGCCGTATCCTGATATATCTACCCCTTTTGGGGACAAGAATGATGCCGTTCAGCCTGAATTTCGATGAGCTTGATAGGTGATCTAAGTAGAATTTAAAATTGGAAGAAATAGAAAAACTTCCGGTGGAACACTATCTACGGTACACAATTTGCCAAGCAGCAGTTAGTATTCTTAGTGGTTTTGACCATGAGCGAATATTTCAGATTCATGCTGCGAATGACATACCAAAGGAAGTTGTAAATGATATCCGTTTTACCTATGGAGAATGCAAAAGTTTCGTATGCATCCGTGACAGAGACATTAACACATTCGTAGACAACGCAAGAGTTCTCTTAAGAGACAACTCATCTTTTTTTCCTTTACATCATAGTTTTCGACAACATACTACAGTAGGCTATAGTGTCTGAGCTTGGCATAGCTATCTGACCCCACCAAAATTCACGTTGTCCAGCACCATACTCGTTGACCTCAGTTTAGCAGATGACAGCGCACTCGTATTACATACAATCATACACACTAAAATTATCTTTACAAAACTTCTCTCGGCTGCAATTGATGTTGATTTTCCAATAAATCTCTTGAAGGAAAAGATCATAATCACTGGTGAAAATACTGGTGTGGGTGATAGCATTTGTAAAGTTAAAACATGGTCAGCGTCCGAAAAGCTATAGAAAATTTAGAAAGCACCACAACTATCACGTGAGCTCAAGCTATGCCTAATTCTTGCTACTAATGTTGTCATACGGTTATAAATGCTGATCTCTTGCAGTGGTTCTACAGCGATCACTAGACGATACAGAGACCTAATTTCTGTGTAAGGTCTTAAACGTCTTTCATGCCGATCCTATACCAAGCAATACATTATATGGATCTTTACCGTTCCTCAACCAGACAGCCAAGCCTGGTCGAGGAACGGTTTTCATCGAGCAAATCAACCTGTTAATGCGACTCTTTTTCTATAACTCCGTGAGGACATTCAAACCTGACCTTTAGACCTTTATGACCGTGAATTCATGCGGGTCATAGGACTGTGCAATGTTTCAGAGTTGGCACGCGAAATGTTATCTCTCACAGCCTGGTGGGAACTTACTTCTCGAGACGAGGTCCGCGAGTGTTGTGGCGTAGACAGAAGAAAACCATAATTCTCATCATGATCAGCAGCAGGCTTCAAAGTCATCATCATCATTATACTTAACTTCATCTTTATCATCATCATCGTCGTCCTTTTCACCATCTTCGTTGTCGCCATCATCATTATCATTATCGTCCTATATACAAAAGCAACAATAAAATAATAACTAGGGCAGTTTTAGTTTCTTTAACGATAACAACAAAAACGTAAATTATAAACAACGACGGGGAGGAGAAAAGCCGATGAAAGTAGTAATAACATCTTCAGACTATCATCACAACAATACCAACATCAAATACAACAACAACGCAATGGTCACACAAGCATTCAAACATATTAATATAAAAAATACTAACACCAAAACAAAAAAGGCACATCGATAACAAAAGGCATATCGATAGCAATTCGGGAAATAAAAATACCATCCTCCTGCTCATCATCATCGTCATCAAATTCACAAGTATTAACGCCGGCAGCTCTCCACTACCACCACCAGC
>NC_068983.1:148202215-148207388 GCF_001194135.2 Octopus bimaculoides | reverse complement strand
CCGCCACCACCACCACCGCCACCACCAAAGGCACAAAAACGAACAATAACAACAGAAACAACAGCGAATGCAATAACACTTTCAGCAGAAAATGTAATAACTGCAACACCAGTAAACAGGAAGTGAAACAACAACTGTGACAAGCATGGCGTACGAAGGAAATAACAGTTACGTATACAACAGCATCAACAACAAGTGGCTGTGCAACGCCGCGCTTATAAATGCATGCACGCCGATATTATTAATCCTAGCCAATCATTCACATAAATAAACTACAGCAAACTTGAAACAATACCAACAGTAGCATCAATAACACCAACAAGATCCACCAGTCACGCTAAAAATAGCAGTTACGTTTCGTTCAAATTATCTTCTATTAACATAAATCAGAACATGTTAGATTGTGTAACTTTACGTAAAAAGGGCGAATTGGCACAATCGTTTGAGCGTTGAAGAAAGCCTTACAGTTTTCTTCCGGCTCTTTACAATCTGAGTTCAAACCTCATCGAATTCAAATTTGCCTTTCCTCCCCTCCTGTGAGATCGAAAAAAAAAACGTACCTATCAAGTGAAGGGTTTGTTGTATTGACTACTCTGCATCTGTATATATCGCTGGCCTTGCGCTTAAATCAGGAACCAAAATACTGCTCTACGTAACCTTAAAACATGAAGGAATAATAACGGAAATGTCGAGGCTGAAATACTTTTGATTGTAGATCTGTACGATTTGAGTTAATCTGGGAATACATGAAACAACAACCACAATAACAACAGCAGCAGCAGAAGCGTAAACGGTACTAGCGTCATTATTACGGTAATTCATATGGAAGCTTTTACGTGTTCACACAATCTGCAAGAAACAGCACAGGTTGGATAATCGGTGACACGTTTTCTGTAACAGGATGATTCAGGAGCTAACCAGCAGCACCACCACTACCCCCACTACTACCACCAACAACTACAACATCAACGTGACTACCCATAATAGTTTGAAATTTTGGCACAAAACTAGCACTACAGCAATATATGACTGACAAATCTGCATTACTCTATTGCTTATTTCATGTTTTTACTTGAACTTGACAAGTGTTTCTACGTTGTAGTTGGTTCCTCGATCTTTCATTTTTTTATAACGATGGCGCAGTGTGAGAGGGCAATTTAGCAGCTATTTGCAGTAGACAGTTTGACTTTTGCTGAGATATCTTCTACGCTTCAAATTTCTTGTGTTGTATGGTTTGGAAAAGAAAATAAATGAAAGATTATTTATATAAATTTAAATCGACTACTAAACGCCTTCGTTCGCAGTATACTCTTCCGCTTGCTCTCTCATATGTCGGTTACATCGACACTTTTGCTCAGCTGGTACTTATTTTATTGTCCAGAAATGGACAAAAGGGGAATTGTCGTCTTCGGTGCAATTTGAACTCGTCCAGCGTGCTAACGATTCTATTAGCTCGCCGGATTACTGTTACTGCCAGTATTAACAATAAAGCAACAACAATAATGAGAACAACACTTTCATCATCACTATCAATATTCTTGCTTACAACACTAGCGTCAACACTATCGACAACATAGTATACAGAACGACCCTCGTAATAATCACGAACATGGTAGGAGCTTCCATGATATTGGTATGGAAAAGGATATTTGTTCAACAAAACTACCATCGACACATTCATTGGTAACATCGATATGAACAGCAAATACATGAACAGCAGTAACTGGAACAACAGAATCAACTGCAGCAAAATAACAATAAAAATAATACAACTATCGCTCCCATCATCAACAACATTGCCATCATTTCCACTATTACTGTCAACAACAACAACAACAACAACAGCATCAAAACTAATAACTGCAGCAAGAAATAAAACAAAATTATAATTATAGAAATATAGAAAAGTAGGAGAAAGTAGTTTTTTTACTCTTCACCACCATTGCCAAAGCATAGAACTAACGCAATATTTACCACTACCACCATGAACAACAACAACAACAACTACTACTACTACTACTACTACTACTACTACTACTACTACTACTACTACTACTATATCTTCTTCTTCTTCTTCTTCTTCTTCTTCTTCTTCTTCTTCTTCTTCTTCTTCTTCTTCTTCTTCTTCTACAAATACAGCAATTACAAAAGAATCCAAGTGTTACCGGTAAGGAGTTAGGAGAGAATATTTTTCCGAGCTTAAAAAATTAGCATTTAAATGAATCAAAACGGATAGGAATTAGTTAATGGAACGGTTTTGCTACAAGTGTTTAAGTCTGAACTACTTTAATCGAAGTTTTATTAAATAGAACGTTGCAAAGAATTTGTTTCTTACTGTGTAATGAAATATAATAGATTCCTTAAGAACTAATGCCTGTACATTGATTACATACATAAAGCTCACGAGTCACAGTTGGACGCGTGTATGAAGTGTTGGCCTTTAAGCCAAGAGCTGATCAGTTCGGAAGCAGCCTTACGCTTGCAACTGAGACAATTCGCATAGATTGACTTTACTTGTCTATAAAGAAGTGGCATGATGATATAACACTTTTTGCCGCAAACTGTGGAAATGACTACAATAATAGAGTGCTATTCTTGGTATTTAGTCCCAGCGGAGTAGATATAGCATCAAAGAAACCTGCCTTGCTTTCTTTTTTTCTTCTTTTGTGGCCAGGGCCATAACATCAGCTCTCTTCTTTGCTGAAATGGTAGGATATGATTCTGAAAATATAGTCGCACTGGATTATGAGCCCGTCTGTGCAATGTACCTGTGAAAAAGACAGGATGGTCATGACTGAAAGGTTTTTTAATACAGGTTAATTGAATCAGGAATGACATTAAGTCTGCTAATACTCAACAATATATCACTGACAGATCTGCATTACTCTATTGCTTCCTTCATGTTTTTACTTGAATTTGACAAGTGTTTCTACGTTGTGGTTGGCTCCTAGATCTATCATTTTTTTTTAATGTGGCGGAGTGTGAGAGGGCAGTTTAACAGCTATTTGCAGTAGACAGTTTGACTTTTGCTGAGATATCTTCTACGCTTCAAATTTCTTGTGTTGTGTGGTTTGGAATAGAAAATAAATGAAAGATTATTTATATAGATTTAAATCGACTACTAAACATCTTCGTTCGCAGTATACTCTTCCGCTTGCTCTCTCATAACACACACACACACACACACACACACACACACGCACCCAACATACACACACGTCTATCTCACACTTTTCCATTGAAAATATCGTGTGCATTACACGTTCACAAATATACATGCATCAAACATACAATCATATATACACACACACACATACATACACACACACACACACACACACGAGGTTTGATCAATTAATATCCGGACTGTTGCCATGGTATCGAAACTAAAGCACGCAAAGATTGACCTTGACTTCTGCTGTGCATGTGCACTAAGTTTTAACATTCTAGCTCATTTTCGCTGTTTCCCGCAGTGCTTCCGATCGACGCATTGACAATGACAGAGAAAGTTGTCCCGGCCATACCTGCTCGGAGACATACGCAAAGTTGTAGAAAGTGTATGGAGAGGAGTGTATGAGCCAGACACAAGTATATGAATGGCTCAGACGTTTCCAAGATAGCCGAGATAGTGACAGACGTTCTGGGAGACAACACAGCCACTGAGAAAAACATCGCAGACGTGAGTGCAGCTGTGAGGGGAAATCGTCGAATCACCATCTGTGAGTTATCAGAGGATGTGCAAATTATCTACAGTTCAGTTCAGTCCATTATCACTGAAGATTTCAGTATGAGACGCGTGTCTGAGAAGTTTGTGCCGAAACTGCTTTCAGCTAATCAACAAGATTGTGTTCAGAACGATAAAAACTTTTTGAAAACTTTGCGTAGGCCTCTGAGCAGGTATCGCCAAACTTTTGGCAAAATTTGATGCAGATTCTCTGGTAAAATTTCTCCGTCATAGTCAATGCGACGAACACACACTACATAAGTTACTTCCAAGCACTGGTGTATTCAGTAGAAGTGAGCTAGAACGTTAAAACTTAGTCCCGAATTGCTATCGATAGTCCAGGCTATTAAGTCTGAATGTGGCTCCTGCGGTCGACTGGGAGGGGTCGAAGGCAACTTTGACCCTGTGGAACCCATTGGCCGTGGGACATATTGTGTTTCATGGCTTCCTAAAAATGGCCGGGTCCAGATGCCCGGTGATACTTGAGGGACGCCCTCAAGAGTTACATGAAATAAAGTTTCTCGCTCAAACGGACCACGGGCCACCGGAACTCGAACTCACAAACTTACAATCGTGAGCGCCAAGTAACCTTGCCAGTTAGCCACCTGCCTTCACATGGTATATATATATATATATATATATATATATATATATACAGGGTGTGATAGGTAAATTGTCGGCATTTTATATTTTTAATTTCGCGCGTGCGCAATGTTTGTTTTTCATTTTGTCGACTGCATAATATAGTAGGATCAGTTGGGCACGGTCTGTGAGCAAAGCAGAACCATGACGCAGTTCACTCTCTCAGAAATCTGGAAACGACATGCTGTACTGCTTGATATTCGCACTGGAAGCTCCAATACGAACATTTCATAGTGTTTGGCTGTCAATCTGAGGACATGTACCTCGAGTGATAAAAATCAAACGCCCAGCCAACATCTTGGTGCTTAGAGTGAACACTACTGATGGCCTCCATTTGGCCTCAGACTCAACCCGGAGATCTACATCAAGTGCCTGGCGGTGGTAGTGCTGCCAAGGGTGAAGAGGGTGGCTGCTAGAAAACCCTATGTCTAGCAACAGGACTCTGCACCATGCCACACAAGGAGAAAGAACCAGTCATGGTGTTCAGACAATTTGTGTGACCCCATCACTCTTAACATCTGGCCAGCTAACTCCTCAGACTGCAACCCCCTTGATTATATTGTGTGGATGAATAGAAAGCGGTGATTATGGCAGCATTCATCAACAAGGAGACCATCAAGAAGAGTGGCATGAAGTTCAAAAGTCGTTTCGAGGCCGAGGTTGAAGCCAATGACGATTTTATTGAATGAATTTTCTCTTTAGTATTTCAGGATATATTCATGTAATTTTGGTTAATATATCTGTTAAAATGAGATTGCAGTGTTACTTTCATTTCTTCGTAATTTAGACGACAGTTTATCCACCTCA
>NC_068983.1:148200695-148201841 GCF_001194135.2 Octopus bimaculoides | reverse complement strand
ATATATATATATATATATATATACATGTACTCTGCGTGTGTATGTTTATTTAGGTATGTGTGCCCGCGCGCATTTGTGTAATATCATAGTTTGTTATTTCGTTGGATTGTGATTTATGAACCATTTCCATACATTAGCCAGAAAAAAAAGCACTTTTTTTTTGTTGGGCTGGAAATGTAGTTCTTCGCATGTGAATATTTTTTTTCTCGTACGTATCTATTCATTAATCAGCCAACAAACCGTTATATGATCAAAATATCTATTATATCTAATAAAGTATGACTATAATTACTGTGAGAGCATATCGAAATTTAAAAAAAAATGTCACTATCTTGGTTATTGTAACTAAACGTAAACGAGACTTTATCTTTTTTTTTATTATGTAAGTGCATTAACTGGTTAAAGAAAAAAGAATCAACTTTAATTGGTAGAATCGACTTGTAGGTGACCTCTCCGCTTCCCTACAAATGCCAACTCAGAATATAATAAGGATCTCTCTCATTTATATTATTCATATGAAGGCACGTGATTAAGTTGTTAGCGGTAGTCGGCTCACGATCGTAAGATCGTGAGTTCGACATCCGCCAGGGCGTTGCGTTCTTGAGCAAGACACTTTATATCACGCTGCTCCAGTTCAATACGGTGGCAAATATGAGTAGTAACTGTAATTCAAAAGGGCCATCAATGTCGAATCTAGTATCACGCTGGATCTTTATAAGAACTTTGCTACGGTTATTCGTGTCTATGGAGTGATCAGCCACTCGCACCTAATTTCACGAGCAGGCTGTTCTCTTCAACTGGTCGGAACAGCTGGAGTCCTCGTCATCGTAACCGACGCAGTAGGGGAAGGATTTATCTCTTGTACTAAGCTCTTGATTTGGGCGGGGGTGGGGTGATGTCGGTTTGGTGGGTGGGGATATAAACTAGTCAACTGATCGCCAAAGGTTAATTGGTACTTATTTTATGGGCCACGTAAGCAACAAGCTTGTAGAACCATTATGGCGCAGAAGAAAATGATTAGAGACATTTCTTTTGATTTTACACTTTAAGTTCAAATACCGTCGGGTTTGATTTTGCCTTTCATTCTTTCGATATAAAGCAACAATGATAATGAGATTCACAATCAGATAGGAAAAGGAAGAGAAT
>NC_068983.1:148197625-148199533 GCF_001194135.2 Octopus bimaculoides | reverse complement strand
ATATATATATATGTATATATGGACTTGTCCCTTTCCCAAAAATTGCTGACCTTGTGAAACGCAATACGACAATCGATTTCAGTAGGACCAGCACTGTGAACGCAGAGAATGAGATTCAAATAAGTTTTACATGACAGCTATATTCATTATCCTTTGTCGCATTTAGTTCGATGCTGTACAAAGCACAAAGGCATCGGTTGTAGATTTTTATTCTCTGGCCATCTTCATTAAACAGTCTAATCAGCAAAATCCTTACTGCTATGACCATCCTTTCTTTTTGAATTAAAGGGATAACATCATCCGATATTTCTCCTTTTATTTAAGTCAGTCTATTTTGATCTGAGGGAGAGCCACTCAACTAGTAGTTATTTCTAGCAGGTTGTGTGACCTGGTATGGTCTCCTTGGTTGACATATTTTTGACTAAAAAGAAAAAAGCGCAGATGGGGTAAAATGTGGAATAAACAATGTAGGAATTTGCGTTGGGATGCAGTATTTTAGCAACTGTATGTATTCTTGAGACTGTACGGGTAGGTGTTATACACATGGATACATTGAATATCAGTGAGAAAGGTTTTCCGAGCAATATTGGCAGGTCATTTATTCAATATGTGACGACGCAGTGTCAATCCTAGAACATGATAGTTATTTGTTATAAAGATAAAAGGCAAAACCTCCCTCAACGTAATTTTACTTCAGAACTGAAAGGGGCGTAAGTAAAAACTTTAAGCAATCAATTACATTACTCTTACTGCTATTCCACCGTTATATGCAGTAATAAAATATTTAGGATCACGTCTGAACAGAGAAAATTAAAATTATTTCAGACTTTAGTATATAGTTAGTCATCTTAGAGGCAATGTGCTGTCGATTTATCTAAGTACTGTACTTGTCTAGGATACAATTTATTATTATTTTAAGAAGAACTAAAAATGATGTACGTAGTATTTTTATTAAGACAAATGAAAATGCATTAGATCGTTTTGTTTTGTTACTCAACCTTTTTGTCTCTCAACTTAAAGGAAATTTATTCTGGCTAAGCAGAAAGCCTTATAATTTTAGGCTGGGGAGGAATGAAATATTTGTTTTGCAGGTTGCTTGAAATGACATTAGTTCAATTTTGAAACACCACAGCCGCAACGTCCCGTTTCTCCCATGAACTACTACAGTAACTACTCGTGCACATATGCCAGCCTATATTAGTAAACTTTTCTAACGCTTGATTCTTTAGTTGCGCATAGCAATTCCACAACAATACTTCCCCTACTTAAGAGAACAGACAAAAAGTAAAACACCATAAACGAATTAGATCGACTTTATTGTTGGCGGATAGACAGTGTTCAGTCATGATAATTAATATATTACAATGATAATGGTTAGGATTTTACAAGACAATCAACTGAAATATGTCTGCCAAAGTAAATGGCCCGTAAATGATATAACACTCGTAATTAGATATCTCTTGAAATAAATTGTTTTTCTCTAATATAATGTATAAATTCAAGGGCTAGTGTTTCTCTGATGCAGTAGGCTATTAATTTTAGGGAATAAAAATTAGTTTGTGTAGTAGCCATGTCCTTTCCAAAGGCGGCTGTGGCATATGCGATTAAAAACTAGATCTCGTATTTAATTCATTTAGAGTGTGGTATTTCTTGGTATCTCCCAACTCTTTACTTCATTTTTAAAAGAGGAGTAGGGGATCTAAAACACTAGAATTCTGAATCGTATCTCTACACATATTTGGCGTCAATACTTCATGATACAGGTTCAAATCCCTCTTCTGAACCTCCAGGAATCCACTTTCAATTTCATATCTAGCCTATCAGTAAAATAATCGATAACCTAATCAATAAACATCACCAATACACATTTGGTTGCTTTGTTGTAAAAGCTATTCTATTCATTAAATT
>NC_068983.1:148197095-148197615 GCF_001194135.2 Octopus bimaculoides | reverse complement strand
ATATATATATATATATATATATATATATATATACATATACAAACATAATCTCACAGACAAATGTATGACTGTATGTATGTATATATATATATACACACACACACATACACATATATAACCTCACAAACATATACCTACAATATATATATGAAATGAGAGATAACACAGTATGCGCTTGAATGTGGTAGTCTCTTATTCCATCTGTTATACACATTTCAGTATTCCGGAACACATGCTGTCACACCATAGATGCAATCCGTCGCTCATCGGTACACTTCATAAGCAAAGACAAAAAAAAAAAAAAAGAAAACGAATACTGAAATATATGTAATAGATAAAATAAGGGAGTACCACTTTCAAGCCCGTGTTTTCTTTTTCTATCATTATTGATGTGCTCCTTATATTAACTTATATCGCACATCTCTCTGCATAGGACCACGTATGAATACGCAATGTGGGATTTACGCACGACTGACAGCAAGTCCCGAAATCTGAATGAACTAAGTGGGACGTGCGTATA
>NC_068983.1:148187613-148196126 GCF_001194135.2 Octopus bimaculoides | reverse complement strand
ATATTTATATATGTATATATATATATATATGTATATATATATGTATGTATATAACATGAATTCTAACGAAGACAAAATGCAAGACAGACAAATCAAGTTTATGGTGAATTTAATATTAAAGTTTCGTAAAAGGAAGATTATGAAGCTGGAATTTTCGTGTTTTCTAACAGCTATAAGCTGTATAAGTAATATAAATTTCTATATTCTCCAAACATGGAAACAGACTAACTGACTTACGTTTCACTTTCTAATTATGAATTATTAATGACACAGAAATCGCCACGTTCTTAATAATTCGTAATTAAAATCTCAATGGCTGCCGGTGATGTTTAGCCCCTGTAACCTCTTCAACAACTCTCCACCCCACGTGTCTCCTCCCGTTGAGGACGAAATATAACAATACAAGTATTAAAAAATAGTTTTAAAGAATGACAGGAAATATTTTGAAAGTATTTTAATAACAATTTTCGTTTACTCGTGTTGATTTGTTATAACTAACTACCAGGAAAAGTTATTGTTTACACGTAATTCTTTGAAAAAATAGCATATAACTCATATTTCTGATTTGTCATCACATAAGGTCTGTCCGAATTTTGAATAAAGAAAATAACTGATCAAATGTTTAATTGAAATTTAATCATCAAAGTACTTTCCTTGATTATCTATGACTTCCTTCCATCTATTTACAAGCTTTTTAATCCCATCTGTGTAAAACTCTTTTGGTTTCAAAGTGAAGAACTCTGAAATGTCAGTTTCGACCTCCTCCTGGTTTGCGAAAGTTATGTCCCCCAAATGATTCTGTAAACTACGAAACAAACGGTAGTCTGAAGGAGAAAGATCGGGAGAATAAGGTGGATGAGGAATTTTTTCTCAACCAAGCTCTTCGATCTTCTGTGATGAGATCTTTGCAGTGTGGGGTCACGCATTGTCCTGATGAAACATCACTTTTTTTCGATTCACTAAAGCGGGTCTTTTTTTCTTCAAAGCTTGGTTCAAACGCTCTAATTGCTGACAGTAGACTTGAGTATTGATTTTTGCATTAGGTGGTAACAATTCAAAGTGAATTACTCCTTTGCAATCCCATCAGATAGAGAGAAGAACCTTTTTTCCATGAAGTTCCCTTCTCGGTTGTGGTTGAGCTTTTTCCCTTTTACCAACCCACTGTCACCAGTCACAAGTCTATTCAAAAAGGGTGAAATGAGTTCCTGAGAATGGAGAGAAGAGCAGATGTCAACTCGGGAAATGCGGTTGTTTTCGGACAATTCATGAGGCACCCATTTTCCAAGTTTAGGAACCTTTCTAAGTTGTTGAAGATGACGATGAACAGTCGTATGGTTTGAACTCAGCTTTATTGCCAATTCTTCAACTGATAATGCAGGATTTTCTTCAAGTAATGCCTCAATGAGCTTATCATTAAACTCAAGTAGACGTCCTGTTCGATCTTCATCTTGAAGGCTGAAATCTCCCCTTCTGAATTTTGCAAACCATCTTCTGCAAGTTCTTTCATTCAAGCATTCTTTCCTATAAACTGAGTATATGTTTCGAATCGCTTCAGCTGTAGAGTTTCCTTTTTTGTATTCATAAAGCATTATGTGCCTTAAATGCTCTTTGGATACTTCCATGTTAGAAAGGGTTTTAATTAAAGAAATTTTAATTCTATTATTCTGTAAAATAATATTTAATTAGTTTAAATGTATACAAATGCATAAAAACAATTTTTAATTCCATTAGACATTCTAAAATACTATTAAATTTCATTCAATTTAAAAAAGGTAAAATCGGACAGAACTTATGGGATGACCTGATACGTCACATTCCTGTCATGGCCCATTTCCATTAAAACAAAAATATATTTACTTATTGTTTTTAATAGAACTCATACATTTAGTAACATTAAACCTTTAAGACTGTAAATAGATGTTCCGATCGAAACATTGTAATTGTATTGCAGTATAATCATATTAGCTGTGCGTATGATTCAAAACTGATGAGAGATATTTGCTGACAAGAAATCCTAATGAAGGATGCTTCTAATTTGAATTCAATGTCTTCACTTTGTCCTCAACTAGAAATTTTTATTCTATGTGCTGTTTCATTGTAGTACTGACCTGACATTGTGAAACATAATTAGATTACAATAGTCTCTATCAAGACAGGAAATATTTTCAGATATTTTCTGTCTGATCTGATATAGAAAACAGTCTATTTCGTTCATTTTCTAAATAGATAAACATAATGCATAATGAATATTTATCCCACTTAATTATTGTTGTGACTAGAATCAAATCCTTGGCTTTTCGTGATCACGTATGGATTAAAAGTTATTTTGGTTTCATGGATAACGAGAGCAGCAATGTTCGTGCCTTCCTAAGGAAATTTGCTAGATAGCGCAAATAAGCTGTGATGATTTAATTTCTAGAAAGTTTATCTCCAACATTACAGCACTTTGTTTAGATAAGAAAATAGTCATTACATTTCATGCATAATATTGTTAATAATGCTCCCTAAATACTCGTCTATGATAAGACTTGTGACACGACTCAGCTTTCATCACTAATTAGAGTAATTATGCTTTCGACTTCTTTACTAACTTGTCAGGTAAATTCAGAAGCACTATAACATATTACGTTGAGGTGTCGGCTAATTTTAGTACGATACAACACAGTCATTCAATTGGTATTGTTCTAAGATACCCTATAAAAAATATTACATCGTACAACAATGACAAGGAAATATTGTAAAATTCAGCACTATAATTGTAAAGTAAAGGGGAATGCTTCATCAAACCATATTATGTGATGTGTTATCGCTGAAATGATGAATGATTTTGACAGAATATAAAGATCCAGGTTGTTTGATTATTGAAAAATAAACGCTCCGTTTATCAACTGTGGATATCTATTCAGCCTTCACATTGTATAAAAATTGATTTGGATGTAATAAACGATTGTAGCATTACGAAAACATGATGACGTCGGGAGAATCTTAGAAAGCTCTAATTTTTGGATAAGGACAGTGAAACTGGAACGAATTAGAAGAGTTCTAGTCACAAGAATTATATATATGTGTACATGTGTGTGTCTGCGCGCGTGCGCGGGAATATATGTATTCATGTGCGTGCATATGTTTATATATGTCCATCTATCTATCTATACACACACACACACACACACACACACACATATATATAGAGAGAGTGTTATATAATTTCAATGTTATATTCTCTCTAAAGATAAATCCATAAGAAAAAATATCCTTGAGAAGACAAATATACACACAGGAAATTAATATTTTTTTTCATATAAAAAAAGATACATAGACAAGTATTAACTAAAAACGCAGTCTGCGATCTTTTGTTCAAATTGTCAAAAGTCACAATGTGCTTTGAACCATTTCACTCCATAATAGATTTTTAAAAACATACACAAAAGGTTTCCTTCTTTTAGTCACCAGCTTTTGTGCTTAGTCAAAAGAAATCAATAATCGTAAATAGGTTGTAAGATCACGAGTACACAGTAAGTGAAAATCTGGATGAGGTTGTAACTATCTGGTTGATCCTATTGGCCTTCGTTTAGTTACAAAAAGAAAACTTGGAGACAATATGATCTTGAAATCTTTAGATTTCCTCCTTGATATATAGTTCCTTTGTGTATCATCTATTTTCAAATATTTTACAAAAATGCATATAACTTTAACGTAAAAAGGAAGAAAATGACAGAGCAAAAGGTACCCCAAGTAAAATAGTTACAACAGAAAATCGAAACCATCATGCTTTTATTAATCTTACAGTTTTCACCAATATTAATGATGTAATTGGAAATTAATATGGCAAATGCAAAATACATTATGGAAAGTATTCTAAATATTAAGTACAGATACGGTAAGCTCCCACATATTGCAACATAGTGACCTGAAAACCTCTATTAGCTGTGCAATTAGTAGATAAAATCTCCCAGTGGAGATGTTTAATATTTAAACTCAATAAATAGTGTGAATAATGAAATAAGATCAGTTGATCGAAATTACAATACACATACTATTGCTTTCATCAGTTGGTTTTAAAGACTGTTTACAATACTATTACTATCGCTTTTATTGTCCAATAATTTCGATCAACTAATCTTATTGAAGTTATGTCCCTTCATTGGTGATTTGTAATTCTAAACACCCCTAGAGGTTGGTTTATCTTCTGATTACTTGGTTAGTCTCAGATGATCGAAGGTCTTTAAATCTCTATATTACCTATTCGTGCTCCGATGGTATTTTTCTCATGGAATTAGTCAAACATCAACACAACTGACATGTATTACCGTAGAGTATCGCAGATGAAAAAGAACTAGTATTTTGCCACTACATAGATCCATAATAATTTCACTTCGCTTATTCATTTATATTCAATATCGATTGTGTTAATACCGATAAGAAAACAGTAGGAATATGTATAGGCACTGCTTTCAAACATAGTCATTCGGTGTTAGAATAGCTGTAACAAAATGGCTACCCTTATATAATTATAAAAGACTATTTGTGTATGTAGTATGACTATTAGTACCACGATGGAATTTACAAAATACCTTCTATTAATTTACCGTTTTCTTTCTGCTTTATTTTACTATTTCTTCATTTAATGTTCATGCCAACTCATAATAAAGGTAACCAGCGTGTGTAATTTACTTTGAATAGTAGCAATGTGTCTTTGTAAACATGTCTGTCGCTATTCACGAACGTTATATAAGGAAAGCATTATACAACCTCCATTGCAACAATATTATATTAACTCTTTTGAAAAGAGAACCAAGTTCAAATGGCAAGTTCGTGTGAGAAAACTAAAAAGGGTTTCCAAAGAGGAAATAAAGTGTAATGCATTAAAGGAATGCGATTTCCATTGAATAAAATAGAACGTGGTTTCATTCGAAACTTTACTTAGTCTCTCCGAGTTCGAAGTTGATTGCCGTGACATAAGTTCTTTTGTAAAATACTATGGTGACACAAATGTCCGTTATTAATGTTTTCGTTTGTTCTATTTTACGATGATGGATTGAAGTAGTAACAAAATGTGGTCTGATATCACTTAACCAATAACAGTATAGCAGTTGCTTTGCCTGAAGCAGGCTCTCTTCGTTGACTGGTTTAGCTTTACAGAAAGCGTAAATATAATCACCACGGTTGGAATTATTAGTAATAGAATATGGAGGATATAAATTCTATTTAGGGTGAAATTATATTCAATAACGACATTTGAGTGAATGAGAAAATAATATCAGTTCTTTTCCCTTATATTATACTCGTGGTATTGTTCACATCTTTTCTATTAAAATAGAAAGGTGCAGTATGGAAGAAAAAATGTGAAATGATATTAAAAAAAAATTAATTTCTCTTACTTGAATACTCTGAAAAATAGGGAACGAAAAAAACATCCATAAAGCTCAGTAGGACAGACAATATGATATACGGTTCATTCTAGAGTGTTCATGTTAGCTCCAGTTAAATTTCTTTATAAAACTGACTCTCAAACAGAATTGTATTCAATAATAGAACTGTTTTTAATACGTTGAAGATATAAAATGCATTAGAAAACAGTATTGTCTGCTTTTTATTGTAAGGAATGATGATAAAGGAATTTTAGCGAAGTTGTTTACGATGGAAATAGTGGTACTGTTTTTATTTTTGTGGTTATTGGGAGCGGTAATGCTTGAGGATGTTGATATATTTCAATGGTGTTGGGTGTATTGGGTAAAGGGAGATTCTGATTGTATTATGTTTAGGATAGGATTTCATGGGAGATTAGTGAAGCATCAATTAGAATGAAAATCAATGATTATTACTGGTTATATTTAGCTGAAGCAGTCTCTTCTGATTTTACTGAGAAGACTGGGCGCGTTTCACATATCCAGATCTTTAAAATAATGCATGCACACCAACTCGATGTAGTCTTGCACACATGCAAACACCCATACATACATGCGCACACACGCACATGGTATGTGTACATGTATATTCAGTCGAAATAATTAGTGTATATACTGAAAAAAAACACTGCAACTAATATTAGAACTAATATGCATAATTGGGTATCAATTATGTGGGTTGGATGGTGCTGTTGTTGCAAATGTTTTCATGCTACCGTCCACTTATATTCTTTCATAGATTTCTCAATGTCACCTCTAGTTTTCAACGCAAGTTGATTTATTGTGTTCAATCTCTCTGCATGCTGAGAATATTTTAACTCCCGTTGAATTCTTTTCGAACCATTGCTTTCGTTTTTATTCATGCGTCCATATACCCCAACGACAATAGAAATATCATTCAGTATTATGACACTGGTGGTGTTTGTCAATCTTCTAGTGAAATCCAATTACCTATTTTAGCTTTTCTGTCGATTTGGCTGAGCTATTATACTGTATATCAAAATGTTTATTCTTTTTTACATTATTTTCCCTATCATCTATGGTTTTCATATCTGTTCAGTGGTATTAAAATAAGCATTCTCAATAAGAGCTTTTGGAACTAATAGATACTACTATTGAGACCTTGAATGCGAAACTTTGAAAAACTATCGTATTGTTTTCTACATGTATCTTTTGGAAAGTCCTTGAGAAATTTATGAATATAATTCAAGTAATTATGTCGTTGATATCAACATAGACGTTTGAGAGTAGTACTAATAATATTTTATTACGCAAACGTTTATTGTTGACAAAAATGATTTCAGTGAATTACTGGTACATATTCTATTTACCACGAAGGGGAAAAATATTAACTATATTCCGACCAGATTTTTACTTTTCTTCTATCTTTCTGAGGTTCGTAAAATTTGGCAAGCCCTATATTGTCCCCGACAAAACACTCTGTCTTTGGTCTGTGCACTTACTGCTAAACACTTCAATTTATTTAGTTTAGGTATGTACAGACCTTTATGCAGTGGCATCATTGGCTTACAGTACTGGTAGTTCAAACTGTCATTACAGTAAGCCAACTCCAGTATCGAAACTGTGATACTAAGAACTGTGCAACTAAGGGAAGCGTAACTGTGTATTACAGAAGTAAATTAAAAGTCAGTGGAAACCACTAGACATGTCAGATGACTATTGAATGACTAATGAAATATATAAAGGTGTTAAAATGATAACGTTTTATTATTTACATTATTTACATTTGACGGATATTTGTACTCATCTTATTTGTTGTTAACACAACGTTTCGGTTGATATACACTCCAGCCTTCATCAGGTGTCTTGGGGAAATTTCAAACCTGAGTTCTCATTCCTAAGATATTTTTTGATGTTATTATTATTATCATTGTTATTGTTATTATTATTATTATTATTATTATTATTATTATTATTATTATTATTATTCAGGTCACTGCCTGGAATAGAACACGGGCATATGGCGTAGTGGTTAAGAGCACGGGCTACTAACCCCGAGATTCCGAGTTCGATTCCAGGCAGTGACCTGAATAATAATAACAACAACAAAAACAACAATAATAATAACATGGAAAAATACCTTAGGAATGTGAACTCAGGTTTGAAATTTCTCCAAGACACCTGATGAAAGCTGGAGGGTGTATCAATCGAAACGTTGTGCTAACAACAAGCAAGATGAGGACAAATATCCGTCAAATGTAAACAATGTACATAATTCCACATCTCTTAAATATAGAACTGTATTATAACTGTTTATGTTTGAACAAAACATTCGACAGTTGGTATCCTGTTACTAATCTCCAATGTGAAAGTATTCAAATATATTTAAATCTTATCGTTGCTCTGAAATAAAGACCCATGGTTTAAATATGATTATAGTCGCTTTCAAAATATAAACATATGGTTAATTATTTCTCACAGCTCTAAATTTTATGCACCAAGAACACTGACATACGTTCCATGCATTACGGAGTTAAAATTGTCAATGAGACTAGAATACGGAACAACAAACCGCTTGAGTGGAATTATTTCTCACTGCAATCTTTATAGACACACACCTACGGGTTCTCTAAAAGTCATGTGCAGGACTTCATGAAGGCAATCTTTTAAATGCCACTAGGAGTTATAAATCTATATTTACTGTAGACTAAAATCCATTACAAGCTAGTGGTTAAGTGAAGAGAATTTAATTAAAACCGACGTGAAACGTCTGTCATCGACCTTATGATATATTGACATATGAAATTCTCATATATCGGTAGGACAAAAACAGAAAGAACTTCGCTTGTTTGTGACGGACAAGATCAGGATTCATTGGTTAGGAGATACAAGAACCAGAAATTAAAATCAAAGGTTTTTAAATAATTCCAAGTTTAAATAAAATATTTGCTTAGACTTACCAAACGCAAACAGACATAATACGCGTGCACACACACTCACGAATGCACGCGACCACGTATTTGTATGTATGTATGTATGTATGTATGTATGTCTGCGCGTTCGGTGTATGTGTGTGTGTGTGTGTGTGTGTGAGAGAGAGAGAGAGAGAGAGAGAGAGAGAGAGAGAGAGAGAGAGAGAGAGAG
>NC_068983.1:148183467-148186658 GCF_001194135.2 Octopus bimaculoides | reverse complement strand
ACACACACACACACACACACACACATATATATATATATATAAAGAGAGAATATTAAAAGGTGTATAAAGTAGTTTCATTGATGCATAATTTATTACAGGAAGCAATAAATAAGAGCGTTTTTTTTTTATTCTGAGAATTATTTGAAGCCGTTTCACTCAACACTACTTTTCTGTATAGACTGAAGAAGTTTTTTTCTTTAACTTCAATGATCATGAATAATTTTCAGAGATCATTAATAAGAGACAATTAATAAAACTGTCGTGTTTTGCCAGTTCCAATATTTGGTTATGTCTCTCTTTAAAGAAGGTGTACAAAATCGTCATGATGTAAGTGTCTTGCCAACATATATTGCATAAGTTAAGTATTTAATATCTTTGGAATATTTTTAGAAAGAAAATGTTATAAATCATCTTCAAACAAAATATACCGGTCATATACTGGACATTGACTCTAACAAATATAAGCCTTCCTACACAAGTAGGTGGCTTTAGGCCGGATTAAGAAATCATTTATATAAATGTGTTGCGGCTGTGGTTTGCCATTTTCAAGATATAAATTGGAAAACCGTCACATTCTGTGTGAAATGCTGTAAACGTATGTAAATGCCACGAAGAACGCTATTATCCAACTCAAGACATATTGTAGAGAAATCACCATATTATAAGTTAACATTTAGTTCTCTTGGAGTATATATGTATGTATGTATGTATGTATGTATCCGTATCAACTCATACACACTTATAGACACAGCACGACTTATATATATCTGTGTATGCGTCTAATTCTGGTAGAAAGCAAGCAAATATTTTTAAGGTTACTTCAATCTCAAGACTAAAAGCTTTTAGAATAAAGCGGGTGTTTTCATGAAATTATCCGAAGGTATTTGTTTTAATTGTGG
The DNA here is from genome assembly GCF_001194135.2 of Octopus bimaculoides. Classification (NCBI taxonomy): domain Eukaryota; kingdom Metazoa; phylum Mollusca; class Cephalopoda; order Octopoda; family Octopodidae; genus Octopus; species Octopus bimaculoides. Next base: position 148,185,759 of record NC_068983.1, on the reverse strand, counting down.
TTGTTTTTGTATGAAGGATGTTAATGTTAACCGGTGCACGGTATCCGGATGCCACATAACAGTTCCTGTATTTAGTCGTAACAGTTCCGTTTGCAGTAATGCTAACATTTGGTTTGGAAAGTATGAATATACTAAAACTTTAGTTTGAAGTCAATGTGGTCTTTGTTGCACTACTAAAGTTCTTGAAAATGCTTTTAAAAAATGTACATTTTCCCATATCCTACTAACATATAGTATGCATGTTGCTCAACACCTATTTAATAATGTATTTTGACAGAATGCGTTTCATTAAAAGAATAAAAATGTTTCTTAATTAAAAAAAAACACTTAAATCTAGTTTACACTCTATACATCGTACTTATTCCGTTACTTTATTAATTAATGTTTTGAAAAGATACTGAACATTAAGAATTGCCTCTTCACTCTCATCGACACAATTGTATCTCTAATGTGTTTTTAGTTGAATCATATTATTCATAGATATTATATACTTTCTTTCAAAGTCCAGTATTTGAAGACGACTAAAACTGTGCTGTTATGGCTTCATTAGTTTTACTATAAAGGATTTAGTAATATATTAATTATAACAAAATTGGCTTCAAATTTTTACGCACAAGGCCAGCAGATTTGGGGATAATGAATAGGTCGATTACATCGACCCCCTCAACTGGTACTTATTTCATTGACCTAAAAAGTGAAAGAGAGTCGACTTCAATGGCATTTGAACTCAGAATATAAAGTCGGAAAAAATACCGCTAAACATTGTGTCCGTCGCGATAAAGATTCTGCCATCTCACCGCCTTATATAACATAGCATATTAATATTGGTTTCAAATTTTGGCAGAGGACCAGCAAGTTCAGGGAAGGGTGTGAGTTGATTGCATCGACCAGACGCTCAACTGGTAGTTATTTAAGGCTAAAATGCTGATGCTGATGTAATCGAATAACCCTCTCCAACGAAGTTCCTGACCTTATGCCAAAATTTAAGACCAATATTAAAAATAGAATAGCTTGGATTCATTCAGAAATTGAAACAGCAGGCTTCGTACTTTTCGTACTTAAAAGCTTAACCTTTTCCGAACAGATCAGCAAATTAGATAATATACATAAATGCATTATTTTCCTACCACTATTGCTGAAGCACTAAATAAACTTTCCCTTATAGAAGATATCAATATGTCAGGGTTGTAATTTCGCACATACGTAAGTAGGGTGAATTAAAGGCCTTTCATTGTTGAGTTTCTTACTGTCTTTAGGTCTATATTTTTAGTTTATATGTATATTTTTAGTTTAACTGCCACCGAATAGAATTTTCTATTACAAAACACACTGGCTTTGAAATTAAAATAAAAACAAATCTAGCAATTCTGATGGGTGGAAGTTAGTCTGTATCGCTGATTCCCTTTCTTCATTAGTACTTACTTTTTCGATCCCGGCAGGTTGATAAATAAAGTTGACCTCGATCGGATTAGAACTCAAAATTGAAAAAGCTCGTTCAAATATCGCAATACATATTTAAGGCACTCTAATAATTCTGCCAGCTCACTATCAAGAAAGTCGTTATGTGTCTAATAGTACTGGGAAGGCGAGTTTAGGACGTGTATTTTATCATATATTGTTACATGGAAATGCACGATCCTTCGTAGACTTGTGAGAAAAGACATAACTGTGTGAACCGAAGAGAAATTAAAATTTCATCTCGAGCTCATGAAAGATAATAATACAGGTTTTATGCACATTTAGTCGCAGTGAGGAGGAATATGAGCTGCTGAGGCTTGGAGTGAGTACAGAGTTATCGAAAGTTCCAGGGAAATAAGGTATAAGTGTGGCATAATTAAAGACAGAGAAAGAAAACACAGTTTGACGTGGGTTGATGGTTGTATAGTAATCGAGATTAAAATCCTGATTGTCAGACCAAGTGAGCTATTTTGCTTTTGTATTTGAAGGCATTTAGGTAGTAATTAAACGCAGTCGTACACATTGTATTTAAGGTGATATACATGGGCCAACAAGTGAGATTCCACGTGAGGATCAGATCTAATAGAAGTAGCAGGCGGATCACTCTGAAATTATACTTACCTTCTTAAACTAAGAAAGGTGCGTTTGGTATTTCATGTGGCAACCGCACATCACATTCGATACCTCAAAAAATATTTAGAATTAATTTCTTACTTATCTCGTCCTGACAAATATATTCACCTATGATTATGCAATATATACTTGTGTACATACATACACGCACTTGTATGTAATAAGTATATAAATGTATATATATATATATTTATATATATA
>NC_068983.1:148181839-148183011 GCF_001194135.2 Octopus bimaculoides | reverse complement strand
AATAAGGCAAATAATAGCAAAACTATTTGGTTGATTATTCCTTATGGGAGGCAAATTAAATCTAATCTTCCTTTGCAGTTTCGGGAAGCCATTATTAGGAATTTTCCAAAGAATTCTAGTCATTACTCTATTATCAACTCACATACGGTTAGGATTGGTTTTTCCAAAACAAAAGAATCTCTTACAAATTATCTCCTCACATAATATTAGTCTACTAAATAAGAATCAATTTACTAATACTAACATTAATTTAGCTAATACCAACCATCCTCCTAGAAATATTAATAACAAGGTTATTGTCTCTGAAATCAATTCCAACAGAATTAAGTTTATGTCTAGTAATTCTAAAATTAAAAATACAAGTGTAAAATTACTTCATGTCTTTTTGTATATGGGTAGTTCTTCTTTTCAGTTATCTAAAAAAATTTCTAATCATTACTCTACATTTAGGGATAGTAATAAACGTAACGGTACAGGGCTTAGTAAATTAATTTGGTATCTAAAAGACCATAATAAACAATTTAATTTAGATTGGTTGATTTTCTCAATTTCGTTCCCTTATGATAAAGTCAAGGAATTTTGTCATCTCTGTAATTGTGAATTATTTTTTATTCTTTTTTCTAAACATCCCCTTCTAATCATGGTTATAGAGCGTGCTTATCGATGTAAACATTGCAAGAAACATACCTTTCAGTTCATATAAGCGATATCTACCATTATATATAATTTGAACATTGATTTCCTTATTACATTTCACTTCCGCTAGATATATCTTTTTCTGAGACTTTAGGCTTTTTTTAATCTACATATCGTTCTATATTTTTCATTTATTTGGTTTCTGCGTTTTCTTTCCTTTACCCCTCCTCTTCCTATCGGCTACCTTTGCCGTTATATCCTCTAATATATATCCTCTATATATATGTAGAAGGTTGACAAGGAACACACCAGTTGATATGTAGAAGGAAAATTAAACAAGGTAGATTTTACTTTTTTCTGTAAAAAAGAAAGACAGAGACAGACAGAAAAAAAATAAAATGTCCCTTGCATTTAAAAACTATGGAAATATTTATAAAAAACATTTAATTTAATTTTTACACAACTTAATTGCTTTCCATACTTTATTCTAATTTGAAAAAGTCACAAAGACTGAAACCGGTACTAAAATGTTCTTC
>NC_068983.1:148181096-148181829 GCF_001194135.2 Octopus bimaculoides | reverse complement strand
TATATATAAAGATAGTCACCAATAATTGTACAATATATGTATACATACATATATATAAATACACACACACACATGTGTATATATAAGCATATTCACCTATAATTATACATTGTATACTAATAACATACATACACACACATATGTATGTATCAATTTATCTATATCTATCAATCTCTATATTCGTGTGTGTGTGTGTGTGTGTGTGTGTGTGTGTCATATATATTATATGTTTGTATATGTATAGGAGAGAAGTGAGAAAGACATCAAAGCAAAACAGAAAACAAAGCTAATAGTGATATACATATAGACATATAACAGTGATAGACATATACACTGATATAGGGCATAAGTGTATAATCAGCAGTTGTAATCTCGACATTTAGATTAACTGATAGAGTTGTGATGATTCATAGATGAAACAGAAAATGGTAGATAATTATCGACTTGGCTGCTCTTATAAATGCAACTTATTTTGTATTGTCTTTTTTTTTTTTTTGAAGTGATAATTGCGTTGAAGTTCATTATTACAATATCATATGTTCGAAATAACACAAACAAAATAGAAATGTAGGTAAAAATATAAGAATGCTAACTCACTTAGGAAATATTTTATAACTTGTTTATGTTTATATTTGTTGTTTGTTGATCTTTTCAGGTTTTTAGTTTATTTTGGTTTCTTTTGTGAATCGGAAAAATAAGTTCAAAATATGGTTTCAATCAAGCAGTCAATTTT
>NC_068983.1:148178248-148180563 GCF_001194135.2 Octopus bimaculoides | reverse complement strand
ATATATATATATATATATACATACACATACGCACATATCTGTAAAGTGCTTTCACACCCTTTCTAAATTCCTAGATCATAACTGGTCCGGAATATTCTAGCCATTGCATAAGCATTTCGTTGACATTTTGAAATTAACATGCACCCATAAAACACGTTTTATTTGGATGGTATTGATGCCTCGTCTTGTCAACCCCTCAAAAGCAGAATCAAAATTTAGGAATATGGCCGATCAAATATTGTGTCAAAAATCAGAGAGGCAATTCCCTGTAGATTCACCATAGAGTAATCTGCCTTACACTAGAAAACAATACGTTGAATTTCCATATTTGAAAATATCATCTTAAATTAGAGGGATCGTCATGGGAATCACTTTTGTTTCAGTTTTACAAACTTAGCAATGCGATACTTGGAACAAATAACTTGTATCAAACAGTTGAAGAAAGCTAAAACTTTGAGTTTAGGAGATATTGAGTGCATGGGAAATTTATCCTGATGATTGTTTACTAATTTAGACGTAGTCATTTTAGGAGAATTCAGCATTCGTCTAATCACTCTACGTTCAACTAGGAAATTCGCAATCGATAATTATAATTTCTCATTATAATAATAATTAAAAAATAAAATCAACACTACAGAGGATATGTATTATAATGAACCAAATAAACATCGGTGACTATACTTGAATCCATGATATCCAGTGCCTACAAAATGTAACACCCATAGTGTTTAGCCGAGAAAATTTGTACTGTCACTCATGATGTAGATACCAAAGACAACCTGAAGGTATTTCTTCTCAAACAAGCATATTCACCTCTACATATGCAAGAAAGTATACAACGTGCAAATCAGATGTCTATAGAATAACTCACAGAAAGACAAGACCAGAAAGAATATCATACAATCTTACCAGAACATTTTTAACGTCACCAAATCATACATGCATTTCATCAGACAAAATAATGAGCTAAAAGATTTTGTAACTGTTAGAACAGTCTTTCAAAGTAAAATACAACAGAAAATCATTAAGCATTTGTTTACAACGGCAAAGTTTGCCCTACATAACAATGATAGAACGTTCCTGCTATCCAAATGGAAAGTCGATCGTTGCATTACAACTCTGCACAAGCTAGTCAGTATATCAACAACAAAACCGAAAGAATCATAATCCGAAATGTAAATTTGAACTGTAAAAGTAGAAAACTGATCAGCAGTAGAACGTGTCCCAATTGTGAAAAAAAAAAAAAAAAAAAATTACTGGCTTGACAGATAATTCTGTTTCAGAACGCGCGCGACTACACAGCAACAGTTTACTGACCCTGATATCCGATAGAACTCCATTTCGCAATCATTTAGAAATATGCAGAAATGAAACGTTTTAAATATTTCCATTTTACAAACTTTACGCCTCATGTGAAGTTAGAAGAAAAGTGAAAGAATGATATTATTGAAAATCTTATACCTGTTCTGAATTGACAACAGCATAAAGTGTAATAATATTAGTATTGATTTGAATATGTTATTCAAACACTGTAATAATATCGACAATATTGTTAATTTAAATTTAAATACCTATATACTTAAGGGTATTTAAGTTGGGACTTCTGTTTGTAGCATCAAATTTTTCTCAAAATCTGAGTGTAGTCGAATTCTCTATCGGTGACTTTAATTGGTTAAAACACTTCTATGAATAGGAGTTTTCAGTATCGACTACGTTTCCACATTATTCAAACTGCAGCGTCTCAGCTTTCATAAATTTCAGCCGGCTAGAACGTATCGGAAGGTATCTAAAGCAATGCTCTGTAACCTTATTTCACTCGCGGTACACATGTATTCATTTCAAAATTCGGTGGTACAAGTGAACCAAAAATATAACTAAAAGTATAGGGGAAAAGATTATTATGTTCCGCTTAAACTGCGGTACATCTGTCATCGTCTTGTGGAGCACTGGTTGCGGAGCATTTATCTAAAGGGACAATCCAGTCATTGCACTAAAATTGTCTAGCTGTTTACCAATAAAACATGTTATTATAAAACATGAAGGTACTTTTAAATTTGTATAAGATTGAAAATGAGATCTGTTGGAATCTGACTGATTAATACATATACATACACTTCTCTCTCTATATATTTCTCTCTCTCTCTCTCTCTCTCTCTTTCTTTCTTTTTCTCCCTCTTTCTCTCTGTCTCTGTGTATATATGCATCTTTATCTGTCTCTGTCTGTCTGACTGCCTGTCTGCCTGTCTGTCTGTGTGTCTCTCTCATCTCTCTCTCTCTCTCTCTCTTTCTATATATATATATATATATGTATATAT
>NC_068983.1:148174438-148177017 GCF_001194135.2 Octopus bimaculoides | reverse complement strand
ATATATATATATATATATATATATATATATATATATATATAAAGAGAGAGAGAGAGAGAGAGAGAAAGAGAGAGAGAGAGAGAAAGACAGACAAATAGACAAACAAACAGCACTTCATCTCTACTTACTTTAAAGACGCTGAGAGAGATATTGTTATTTATGTATGGAGGAAGTTTTAATGCAAGAACTGGTAGATACTATCAGCTTCTCCGTGTGTCACCCTAAAAATCACCACCAAGTACACTATACTGCAAAAATCTGATAATAATAGACCCCCGGTTGTTCAACTACCTAGCTTAAGAAGTCAGAAACATTCAAGAAATCAGTGAATGCACCTCTCCCTAAAATTCAGGACTAGCCAACTATATAAGGTTACACACAAGGAAGATCAGCTTCTAATAACTAACCTATAGACTAACTTACAGCCTAAAACTTCAACACAATTAGGGAAAATGATAGACTATTAAAAAAATTCATATATATCAGATAAAAAGAAAACGGTGTCCCAGCATGAACGAGGGTCATTGACTGAAATCAATAAAAGAATGAAAGTTCATATATTTATTTATTTATGTGTTTCAGCCAAGTGGCTGCGGTCATGCTGGTGCATATATATATATATATATATATGAGTGAGTATGTATATGTGGGTGCATTTGGAAGAGTAACTATGCAATATGCGTTTCAATATTTTAGAGATTTTTGCCGTTTAATCGTAGGTTGTTCATTGCAGAATTAATCAGTGCCGAATTAAGTCAAGAAGAATTAATCAGTGAGCTTATGAATTGTAAAAATTATAAAAATTGCTTTCTCTAAAGAATCCCATATAAAAAGACGTTCGTGATAAAATCTCGATTTCTGTTTTAACATCAGCACACAAAATATGAAACAAGTTACAAAATACGAATGCGGAATGGCTTTGCGAAAACCATTTACAGTGTAACTTTCTAGAGTGAATAAGTCACTAAAAGTTTGATTTGACCTGTCAAGAAAAATGTGGTTTGCGCTTCCAAAAATGTTGTGAATTTTTAATTACAAAATAGACTATTCTGGGATGATAAATGCAGTTTCAGATGGTTGTTAATAAAATATGTAATATTTCAGGAATATTTACCTTATATTTGTGCAAAACATTTTAAAATGTTTAAATATATATTTGCCTTTCATTATTGGTTTACGCATCTAAAAAATAAAGTAAACAGTTAATAAAAATTTGGAATTTTGGTAACTTATTAACTTTGAACTCATATATAAATAAAGTGGTATAGACACTTAAAAAATTCACTCTTAGTTAAAATGTCACATTTGTTTATTAGTACTTCAGAGTGACTATTTTTGAATGCCATACTTATTGCCATTTTCTATAGATTTTTGGTGAACTTTATTCGATTGGTTTGCATTTTCAATTACTAGTATACCAAAATTTAGGTGTAGTATTAGAGCGAAGAAAATATGATTTGTGTTTTCACAGGTATTTTGCCATTATTCTAGAGCTGTGATGATTTTATTAACTATGGCCGAACTGATTAAAATTATATCATCTATCTGTTCGCATCTAAAATTATCACTTTACGGTGCTCTTTTTAATATTTGTAATATTTATAATAAATTATTAGGTTGTGATATTAATAGTAACAAGATTGAGTAAATTAAGCAATATTTGTTCCTTATTTTAATGATCAAGATGTATTGATTTTTTTGTGCCTGTTGTTCAGAGGAATGTGAGCTCTGACTGTGGCACTGACAGTTGTAGATACTGGCTAGATTGATAATTATGCTTTTATAAAATATACATTAGTTAATTCTTTAGACTTTTAACAAGTATTTTGATGTCACTTTCATTTTAGAGTACTGGGAACGAGAGGAGCATATTGTTAACATAGACCATAATTAGAGGTAGCCTATATTAAACCCTGGTAAACCTCATAAACTATACCTGATTCTGAAGATTTGATGTCACTCGCGTCTAAGCTTTGCATTCCAGTTCCATACATATTTTTAAACCTTCTTAGTTGCTTACTCTTCATCGGATCACATTTTGCTATAGAATTTAGTAGCGAACTGTATATATTTTTTCCATTTCCATGAATATTGCAGACGCAATTTAAAGTTTAGGTAGAGTCACGATCATCAGCTAATTTACCAGGCAGTTATAGGCGACAATAAATATTTTAGTGATTTTTTTTTCCGAAACCATACTTATATTACACTTAGTAACTTGTCGATTACTACAATGTTGTTTTTTCAGGAATTCTTCCTAAAATGCTGACGCTAATTGGAGAATACTTGCTAAAATTGTAATTATCACTACATGTGTAACTTTTGCATAATAAATATTTTGTTTGTTAAATGTACCACAACTGACATCTGCTAAAATTGTCAGTAATAATCATAATTATGGTGTCTAATATACATTTGATCAGAAGTAACATTGTTTCATTGAATAGTGCTGAGATTGTAGAGTTGAGATTAGCAACAGCACTTTGGATATTAGTTGAGATTAATAGCATGATGAACAGATTATTTACATATTCGTAGAATATGCTCCACCCACTATTTATGGACATATATGTGCTTAT
>NC_068983.1:148170169-148173978 GCF_001194135.2 Octopus bimaculoides | reverse complement strand
TAGATAGATATATAGATATATATATATATATATATATAGTATATATATACATATGTATACTTCTCTCTTCACCCACGCATACATACAAACGGACGCACACACTCACACACACATCAGTATCATCTAAAGTTATACATGTATGAATATATGTATATGTGTGTGTGTGTGGTGTGTGTGAAACTATGTTTAATACACAAAATATTTAATATTACACAAATCTTATTACTCCTGCGTGTTTTGCGTGTTTTAGTCTAAAGGCTGTGGCATCGTTGGGGCTCCTCCAAATTCATTGTTGTCTGTTTAAAACAAGACTGAATTACACAAACTGATATACAACTTTGTTAAGTCAATTTTTGTTTTAGTAATTTCATATAACAATATTGATAATAATGATTAAAAAGGTATTGACAACATTATGGATGATCTTTAGTCTTGGTAAGGAAGATGCAAGTGAAATCATTTTGTTACGTAGAACCTTGCTATTATGAAAAATTAAAATAAAGATAATGATAGTAATAATAAATTTTATCTTGACACAAGGCCTCAAAATAAGATGAGTATATTCAAATGTGTCGACTTTACTACTTGATTGGTACTTTAGTACATCGATATCGGAAGGACTAAGGATCGATGTAATTAACTAACACCCTCCTGCAAAATTTCAAGCCTTGTAGCTATACGAGAAAAAATTATTATTATTACTATTATTATTGTTATGATTATTGAAGCACTAAAGTCGATATAATCGACTAGTCCCCTCCCCCCAAATTTCAAGCCTTGTGCCTTTAGCGGAAAGGATTATTATTATTATTATTATTATTATTATTATTATTATTATTATTATTATTATTATTATTATTTACGCAGCGAGGTGGCAGAATCGTTAATCTGATGGGGAAAATGCTTAGCGGTATTTCGTCCGTCGATACGTTCTGAGTTCAAATTATATCGAGGTCGACTTTACTTTCATCTTTTCATAGTCGATAAATTAAGTACCCGTAAAACACTGGGGTTGATGTAATTGACTACTCCCCTCCCGCCAAATTTCAGGCCTTGTGCCTATAGTAGAAAAGATTATTAATATCGTTTTACTTCCCAGAATGTTTGGTCTTGTTTGCTCCAGTAGATTCTGATAAGAGCGGACAGCAGCCTGCTCTCAGAGGTCTCACAGAGTCTCTTTCCGCACACTATAAGCTTTGATACTTGGTTGTTATTTATCGTGGGAGACATTCAACATCCAACTTTTATTTTCCACAGGGGCGTCAGGTAAGAGAGACATTAGGAGGATTGTTTAAAAATTGTTTGTTATTTTACATAAACGATAGCGAGAAAGAAAGGTGAATTGAGTGGGAGCATGTAACTGATGCAGTACTTCTAATACCGAAAAACTTCCAATTAGGGTCATTGAAAAAAGCCTAGAGGTCCAGGTTCACTTTGACCACGAGTGTCATAGTCCCTCGCCGAACTGTTGTTCTCCAATCTGCCGCTGCTTGCTTAGACTAGGTCCATTTACCCTGTCAGCTACCTTTTTACAAATTTATTGGCAAGCAGCATTTCCCTCTCTCACCTTCCTCTCTTTTCCTTTCCAAGCCATGCGCAAAACAACCATTTCGGTCACTACAAAGACAATGGGTATTTACATAAATGGGTATTTACATAAATACCTGTAAATAATAAAAGGATAACAGCCAAAAAATTATAACCACAAAATTCACCAATAGGTTAAAAAACTACCCAGGAGCGACCAAGGAATACAATAGATGCTATGTTACTCTACTCACCTGGAGTATCGTGGCAAGTAATTGGCTCTCTTCTGTAGTTTTCAGCTTAGAGACATATGTACGTCCACTCATTCTGGTCATTCTCACTACATTCGCACACCTTTTTCCAAATTTATTAGGGTGAGATTGTCTACACCTCTCCACTCTGCCATTCCTTTCTAAACTTGACTGTAAAGGAAAGGATATCATTCTATATGACCTGTTTCTCCCAATGAAAGTAATTGGATCCTTTGTAATTGCTAGGGCTCCTTCCAATTACTCCTTTGATTGCGCAAGGAAATCGCCTGTAGATTTGACAAGGCATATGGGAATTATTTTTCATTTTCTTCGTTCCTCGCTAATAGCTCTGACCACAAGAACACTTGGCACTTGTTTTCGTAATACAATGTTCCAGGAAATACTTTGTTTATTTGATAGTACAGTTATGAACAATAGGGTCTGATCTGCATTCGAAACTGTTTTGGTAAACAATGTGTGTATGTGAGAATGTTGCAGATGCTGTTATCAAGAGACTGTAATGCCATTTCCTTTGGATGCACATCTACTTATTCAATAGTTCTTTTTGGCAGACGTTTTCTCTGCTTGATCATAGATATATAGGAGCCGTCTGTTTTAGGTAACCCCAGCAAAACAAAGACTGCAAACGCTTTACCTGGTTCTTAATTCAGGATTCTCCATTCATTTATGTGCTGTGCTTAAAGCATAGGCCTGTTAGTATTGGTGTTTGTGACAGTATGTGTGTGTGTGTTAGTGTGTGCATATGTGTGTGAGTGATCATTATTGTTGCTATTATCCTTATGATGTTTATATTGTTTAAAATGATGTTCTATTCTGTCTGACAATTATTAATTGTTTCTTTCTATGAAAAAAAAAAAAATTCTGCTGATGAATTGAAAATATTTCCTTTGTATTTACTTTTGTTTATTATAGAAACGTGTGTGTTTGTGTGCGATTTTCTTAGAATTGTATTTACTTTTGTTTATTATAGAAACGTGTGTGTTTTTGTGCGATTTTCTTAGAATTGATTTTATTCGTAGGATATATAAATGGTGTACCTATTTTGTTTGGAGAGGAGTATTAGAAAAGAAAATATTTCCTTAAAAGGAGGCGAAAATTAAAATATCTATGCCTTTATTTAGGTGTTCCGATTTAAACCCGTTTTTCATGTAACTTCAGATACAAAAATTACAATACATGGGCGGATTTAGACGAAATATGATCAACTAACTCAACCAACTACAACACAAATAGTAACACTAATAATAATGCTAATAGATAAATAAAAATTACAAGAATTATTTATAATTATTATTATTATTATTATTATTATTATTATTATTATTATTATTATTATTATTATTATTATTATGATCGAAATCTCTCATAACAGCTCTAGGTTATGATTAAAATAGCACACGGCAATAAAGAGACAATTTTAATCATGCTAATGACTGTTTACTGCCCTGACAGACAGACAGTTACCGGCATCGTTTATGACATTATCATATAGACTTAATGTTGACAAAATAATCAGCTATAATTTGTTGTAATCCCCCCCCCCCCAGTTATTTCAAAGTTTATGAATTATAAATTACTTTAAAACTAACTTATGTATGGATACACCTTGTCTTCAATTACGGCCTCAATTATGAATGCTAAAAAGCGAAGTAAAATATCACTCTTTTCCTAAATAATTGATGTGTGTGCCAGTGCATGTGTGTGCGTGTACACATGTATGTATACTTATATATATGGGAGAATATACAAAAAATAACAACAGACGAGGACAGGTGGTGTAAATAACAAAAGTATATATTAGTATGACGCTCGGGAATACGGAAAGTCTTTGACGTTTCGAGCTACGCTCTTCAACAGAAAGAATACGGAGACAAGGAGAAAAACACGGAGAAAAAAAATTGAATAGTGTTCAGTCAAAGGTAAATAGATAGATAGATAGATAGATAGAAAGAAAGATAGATAGATAGATAGATAGATAGATAGATAGATAGATAGATAGATAGATAGATA
>NC_068983.1:148167518-148170035 GCF_001194135.2 Octopus bimaculoides | reverse complement strand
TATCTATCTATCTATCTATCTATCTATCTATCTATCTATCTATCTATCTATCTATCTATCTATCTATCTATCTTTCTTTCTATCTATCTATCTATCTATCTATCTATCTATCTATCTATCTATCTATCTATCTATTTACCTATCTGTCTGTCTTCTTTCTGCTAGTAGACAGACAGAGGCAGTCGAAAACATAATAAATCCGAAATCCTTCCACACGTTGGCAAAGGAGTCTGCCTCAGTACGCTATGTGACAGGGCCGCTATTTGGTAAAACCGGCTCACTAACTGCAGACCCGGCGAAGTTAAGTGAAGCACCAAATAAACAATTCCGATGTGTTTTCACTTCTCCAGTATAAAGTATGCAAATAAGCAAGCCGAAGGAGATTTTCAATGTAACGAATCCATTCGGAAAAGAGGCAACCATCGATTACATCAATATAACAGAAGAGGAGCTAATATAGACCATTGATGAGATGAGATCAAACTCAGCAATAGGCCCAGATGGACTCCCGGCTGTTCTCTTAAAGACATGTAAAATGGCTCTTGCAAAGCCACTGCAGATCTTTTGCCAGAGTTTCCTTGCATGTGGTAAACTTCCCAACATGATAAAAGAGACTATAATATGTCCTGTCCATAAGGGACAGAGCAGAGAAGATGCTAAAAACTACAAGCCCATCTCTCTGACCTCACATGTAAGCAAGAGAATGGAACGCATTGTCATAAAAAGGCTCATCACGTTCCTAGAAGAAAACACCCTTCTCACAAACACGCAACGTGGCTTCCGTCCAGGGAGGAGCTGCCTCACACATTTGCTGCAGCACTTTGACTAGGTACAGAAGCAACAGCTAAACCAGTCAGCTATAGACGTGATATACTTCTACTTTGCCAAGGCCTTCGACAAGGTTGATCATTGCATGATGTGTCAGGAGTTGCGAAACCTTGGTATTACGGGAAACTGGGAGAGTGGGTACATGGTTTTGTAAAGGGCAGGAGTGATACAGTTGTAGCCAATGGCGCTCACTCTGAAGAAACACCTTTCTCAGCGGAGTCCCACGGAGAACTGTACTGAGGCCACTACTATTTGTGGTGGCCCTCTCAGACATGCCATCCGCGGTACAGTCAGCCAGTCTGACCAATTATGTTGACGACACAAAAGTATGGCAGGTAGTTAAGAACCCAGAGGACATCATAAAACTGCAGAAAGACCTGCATGAAATTTACAAATAGGTTAACAAAAATAACATGCTGTTCAATGCTATGAAATTTCAGGCACTCCACTATCGGTCCAACCCCAGGCTAAAATCGGAATTCACTGGACCAGAAGGTAATATGATCCCAGACTCGGTGCATGATCTAGAGATTCACATGAGCAATGATGCAACATTCCATGTGCATATTGCCAAGATGGCAACACTGTACAGGCGAGTGGCTGGACGGATTCAGAGGACATTCAGAAACAGGAAAAGGGAGGCCCTGCTACTCCTATGGAAGACATTCATTCTCAGCCGTCTGGACTACTGCTCCCAACTATGGTCCCCACAGAGTGTGAAACAAACTGTGGAACTCGAAGCAATCCAGCGCCTATGCACAAAGAAGGTTGATTCGATGCAAAAGATGGGCTACTGAGAGAGGCTAAAGGAGCTCAATCTCTATTCCCTAGAGAGAAGACGTGAGATATATGCGGTGATATATATGTGAAAGATCTTGGAGGGTTTAGCTCTCAATTTTGGAAGTGATAGCTATACTGTCATACCAAAGATCCCGTCTTCCCTATCTACAATGTTGATGTGGATGTTTTCAAGGAACCTCTGGGCAGGTTTCTATCTGAGATAGCAGATGAACCCACATCGCGGCAGGAGACGCAAAGAAGAGCGGCTCCGTCCAATTCGCTGCTTCACCAAAAACAAAAACGGAAACAACAACGAGTAACTACAGGTGGTGTACTAGCATGACCTCAGCCTTGGGCTGAAATCACTAAAAGATGACAGATAAAAGATGCGTAGGAACAAATCTTATAGTGATACGTATACTCACCAATGGAAAAACCATTTGTTAAAATCTAGCCCTGTACACGTGATGCATAAAAAATCAAACCCCTATTGAAATAGATACAATTAGTAAGAAAACATATATTAACCCAAAACTAAGAAAACTAATAAACCTAGAAAATAAAAGATATTAAATTATGAAATTAAATGAAAATTCTCTAAACGTAATTATAAATATAAATTGAAATAAAATAATTAGATTTGGATAATAAAAATAAATAAATATATAGATATGTATATTATATAGTTTTTTTCTTCGGCAAGTAGGTAGAGAATAACACAACATCTCGACTCTAAATTACTTTAGGGTATGGTAGTATTTGACCTAAATTCCCCAAGACACCAGCTAGCCACTGTCCTGCTTAAAATTTGGGCTAATTCTAGAGCAGAACTCCACACACAGACACACACACACACACACACACACACACACACACACACACACACACACACACACACACACACACACA
>NC_068983.1:148166971-148167421 GCF_001194135.2 Octopus bimaculoides | reverse complement strand
AAAAATGCGCATGCCGCTATCTTAGTCATTAACTAACACTCAATCTATTAGGATGTAAAAATAAATATTCCGATTATGGCCCTGAAGAGACTTCTGCCTTCTGAATTCATAACGCAAATTGTTAATTGTAAACTAAATGAAGGTATTATTGAAACGATCGTAGGCATTACGTAATCGACGGTTATGTAAATGAACTGATTTTGCTGTATTCAAACTCTCCGGAGCCAACCGATTTTGGACAATCTCAAGTCTTACAGGCTGAAACTGTAATGATAATTTGGAAAATTGATTGAATAGAAGGCCGCGAATGATCCGTCCTTGTTTTTTCCTGTCCGTCTTCGTATCGTCTATCTATCCGTATGTTTTTATTGTCGTCCATTACGTTCTTATTCCATTCTTTGGATTTATATATACATATAGCGGCGTACGTATATATATATATATATATAT
>NC_068983.1:148157237-148166544 GCF_001194135.2 Octopus bimaculoides | reverse complement strand
TCTCTCTCTCTCTCTCTCTCTCTCTCTCTCTCTCTCTCTCTCTCTCTCTCTCTCTCTCTCTCTCTCTCTCTCTTCTTTTTTTTCGTTTTCTTTTCACTGTCAATTATCAGCTGAAAGAAAAGATGCCAATGGCTATTCAGCTAGCTATTCAGTGATTACCATCAGAAACAACTTGCCACTATTTTGAGAACATCAAGGATTTTCAGCATTGTCCATTGTATTGTTTGAAGTAGCCGACACATTTCCTTTAGATCACACCGTGTGTCTTAAAAATTAAATGTTGGGCAATATAAGTTATATATAGCAAATAAATAGCAAATAAAGCTATATATATATATAAGTTATATATAGCAAATAAATTGGATCATAGATCCGCAGGATGATTTTTGAGATGGGGACAAAAATAAAAAAGCACTGTTATAAATTGGACACTCCTAAAAGGGAGCTCAATAATCGTACTAGAAATGACAGCCACATTCCTTGAAATGACATGTTGACCTATTGACAAGAAACTCTACTCTTTGAATAAAGTAGTTTTTTTTATATATACACTGCCAGAAACAAGAATAGATAAATGGGGGCCAAACAATAAGAAGAGTATATATAATTATATATATAATTTCAAGCCACCAATGGAGCGTGGTATTAATCAAGAATGGGTTTTGACTTTCAAGACCCGAGTCCAACTAGCTGTAAATATGCACTATGTGTAGCGTACGGCTATTGTAAAGATTAGATCATTACACAATTAACATCTGATATCATTAATATTTAATATATTGAGGTGAAGTTCAATAACCAACACATTAAATGTTCATGATGACGGTGATGATGATGATGATGATGATGATGATGATGATGATGATGATGATGATGATGATGATGATGATGATGATGATAAAGAAGAGAAAAAGGGGGAGAAAGAAGTGGTGATAGTGACAGTAGTAGCGTTAGTGCGGATTGTGGCGGAGATGTTGACGAGGGTAAGTTAGGAGAATGGGAAATAGGTGAAGAATATGATGAGGTGGAGGATTAGCAGTAAATGAATGAATGAATGTATAATGATGATGATGATGACGATGATGATGATGATGATGACAACGAAGAGGACTTAGGATATATCTTTACATTACCGTAGAATTGTCATATTTGCTGGTTACTTAATTTTATCTACATCGAAGACATGAAAGCAAATTCATTTCAAAGCATTCGAACATAGCAGCTAAAATACCTAAGATATATGAAGTCCAGTCTATAGTATTTCCGTAAGGCCATTGATATTGTGTTAAGTAATAATTCAAATGAGAAGAACGAGAAGAAGAAGAAGAAGAAGAAGAAGAAGAAGAAGAAGAAGAAGAAGAAGAAGAAGAAGAAGAAGAAGAAGAAGAAGAGGTGGTGATGATGGTGGAGAAGAATACCACGCGTTTTAATGGCAGTATAAATTTGAGCTTTATATATTTATAATAAACAAAATAAAAAAAAAAGAATAAGTTAATGGGAAAAACGATTTCTAAATTATCGAAATATTGGAAATAGTGCACAAGGGTGACGCATTTCGGGGAATCATAACTATCATAATGTATTTTGATCGTTTATATCTCGTGTGACTCTTCTTAGAGATGAATTCCATCATCATAGTCAGATAGCTATAAAGAAGTTCAGTCGATTAAAAAGATTTCTGCACATGCGCGATAGTTATTTTTATCGATCCCAGAGGAAGAAAAGAAAGAAAAATTTGACATCAGTGCGAAATGAATTGTCAGCCATTTAATCTACCGATCGTAAATTCTTCCTCCTATGGAAAATACAATAATATAAATATAAGGAACACTCTAACGGGTCTTCCCCTCCAGCAGATATACGCTTTTCCTACTAACACCCAGCTTTACATTTTATGTGATGTATGATATAAGTGTTCTAAGTTAAGCTTAAATATTTTGATATTAATAGATATGAATGAATGATGTAAACAAAAGAAAATGTATTTTGAAGGCAGTTTTCAATAGCCGGTTAATAGTATTTCATTTGAGCTACATTCCTAATGCGCCTGAAAAATGTATTGCCTTCATAAAAGCAGTCTCCCGGCCCTTAAATTATATAGGATATTAGTACCTAGTGGGAAGACGTCAATTTCTCTGGGTACAAAGACATTCACTTTCCCTCATTTCAAATAAGTACACTTAACAATCAATGATATTGATTATATTGATCGATGGCATTGGTTGGATGCAAACCAAAGTAGAAAAAAGTAAAAAGAAGCAAAAATATTTCCTATATGTATATGTATGTGTGTGTATATATATATATATATATATATATATATATTGTTAGATTGATCAATATCTTTGCTTGCTTTGCTGAAATCCCAATTTAGAGTTCACTGTTTGTATCCCTAGATAAACCCTTTAAACATTTGCCATGCGATAGTTATAAGGTTCAAAGTTAATCTATGCAATATATTGATATTACACGCGAAACGTAGATGCGTCTTATTCCTTTCTATAAAAGGACATGACAGAATCCTTTAGGAAAATTTCCCAAAGGACATTAAGAAAATATTATATTTCATGACGAGTATCACGCTACAACGCTCTACTTAATCTACTTAATCTTCAGATAATACCAACTTAATGTTCAATAAATACTTGCAATTGGTATAAAGTCTGTACAGAAACATCTTTACCGTACTGATATATCGAAGAACTGAGGTCTTTCATTCGGTTTAATATTTTAGACGTTCTTGCTGGTATCGTCTGCTATTGTTATCTTAAAACGTCGTTTAAACACTACACAACTGATATTTCTATTGCAACAAACTGTATAGTGTTCATTTTGTTCAAAGAAAGATATATTTTCACACACTCTCCCCCCTCTCTCTCTCTGTCACATAAACATACGCGCGTGCGCACACATATTTACGTAGATGTGAATGCGGAGTGTGTGTGTGTGTGTGTGTGTGTGTGTGTATAAAGAAATATATATATATATGGATATTTTTTTTCTCTCCTTGTTTCTCTCCTTATTTATTTCTGTGTTCCTTTCAGTTGAAGAGCGTAGCTCGAAACGTCAACGACCTTCTCTATTCCCGAGCGTTAAACTAATACATCCATTTGTTTTTTACACCACCTGTCTTCATCTGTTGTTTTTTTTTTTTTTCGTAAATTCTCCCTATTGAAAGCTGAATCTTCATATTTGGTTACTCTGAGTTTTTCTTGCCGATCTTTGAAAGATTATGAATATGTGGTGTTAGAAATTCCATTGTTTATTATCGGTCGAAAACTAGAAACTGGTAAGTTGAAAAGCATTTTGAAATAGTTTACTTTGCATTGATAAGTATTTGCCAATTACAGCTTTTATCAAATTCATATCATTGAATATAAGAGGGGTCACTGTGTCGACCTGTGACAATAATAAGCGAGTCAAAAGGCTTTACGGAAACCGTGTTTGTATATAAGCTGCTAAGTGGATGATATATGTTCAAATATCAATTTATTCTACGTCTGTTTATCTTATATGAATAATCGTAAAATAATTATTCTGAGGCTAAAAGATAGACAAGGAGGAGTGAATAGTTGATTCTTTTTAGCTAATATCTGAGTGTCTTTATCATATCGAGAGGAAAATTTGAGGTCAACACGTAACTATATATGAGAATAGCAACATTTCAGACAAAGCAATGATAATTATAATAATAATCCTTTCTATTATCGGCACGACACCTGAAGTTTCGTGGAAAAGATAAGTTGATTACATCAACACCAGTGCTTAGCTAGTAATTATTTCAACGACCAGGAAAGTATGAAAGGCGAAGTCGACCTCAGTGGAATTTGAACTCAGAACGTAGACGAACGGAATGCTACGATCCTGCAAGCTTGATAATAATTATAATAATAATCCTTTCTACTATAGACACAGGGCCTGAAATTGGGGAGGGAAATAGTCGATTACATCGACCGCAGTACGCGACTAATGCTTATTTCATCGACCTCGACATCGACAGGATGAAAGGCAAAGTCGACCTCGGCGGAATTTGAACTGAGAACGCGAAGACAGACGAAATACCGCTAAGCATTTTGCTCGGCGTGCTAATAATGATGATATAGTAATGACGATATAATAATAATAATAATAATAATAATAATAATAATAATAATAATAATAATAATAATAATAATAATGATAACTGTTTTTTCTATAGTCACAAAGCAAGAAATTTCGAGTGTTCAACTGATACTTTATTTTTATCGACTCCTAAAGAATGAAAGGCAAAAACGGCCTTGGCGGAATTTGAATTTAGAACGTATTCAAATTTTGGCACAAAGCCAGAAAATATGAGATGAAAGTGTTATGAAATTTTTAGCCCATCAAGTGCATTACTTGACTGGCGGTAGTTTACCTTATCAATCCCGAGGGATTGAGAAGCGATGTTGACCTCAGATTTGAGCTCAAAACGTAAATGGCCGGAAGAAGTACCACAGAGAAATTTTTCTGACGTTCAAATGGCTCTGGAATTTGTGGATCATATTAGTTGCAGCACACTAAGTGTACAGGACAGAAAAGCTATTTTATTTCAACTGAAATTAGAATTGTATGCAATGATACCACAGAAAACATTCTGCCTAAAGCTCTATCAATCTGCCCTCAATTGATATGTACCTACCCATTCAGTACTAATGATTTCTCAGGCAGGCACAAGGTTACAGATATGAGGTAATGCGGTAGTAGATAATATCGACGCCAGTACTTAAGCAATTATTTTATCAGCTCTGAAAAGGTGAAAGTCAAACATCACCCACATCAGTTCATGAAAAGAGGGACGTTACTAAATAATATAAGGTATTTTGTTCATTGTTCTGCCGTTTATGTAATCCGCAACACTCCTTAATAATGACCAAACTGATTTCTTTGCTCTCCTTCCAGTTATTTATAACGATCATATTAAACAACAGCTATCAACTACCAATTACTCCAACCCCATTATGAACTGCAGTACAATATTGTATATATATTAATAAACATATCAAAAGAAATAAAATAACAATAATACTAAAGCAAAACGTATATATATATATATATATATATAGATATATATAAATGAAGTTACATGTGTATGTGTGTATGTGTGTGTGTGTGTGTGTGTGTGTGTGTGTGTGTGTGTGTGTGTGTGTGTGTGTGTGTGTGTGTGTGTGTGTGTGTGTGTGTGTGTGTGTGTGTGTGTGTGTGTGTGTGTGTGTGTTCACCTTTTTTATATTGTCATGATTACAATATATGAGGAAAAAACAAATTCTCATTTCCTGCTCTGTGGCTAAACATTTTAGATGAAATTACATAAAAACATATCGGATTCTTTGAACGAGAAACCTTTAAGAGTAATTAGATCTAAAGTGTGGCAACAATAAGAGAGAAAGAGAGAAAGAGAGAGAGAGAGAGAGAGAGGAAATAGAGAGGGAGAGAGATAAATAGTTATTAGGAAAGTGTTTTTGTTTAGAACCAAAAATCAATGACCACACGAAAACAATCAGTCAGAAACCTAAGTTGCGCTACCAGCTCACTCTTTGAAAATTACGATGCAATGTTTGATAACGTCCTATTTTTATTATCATCAGTGCCAGTTATAATGTATGGTGAGCTTATTACTTCCATTTAATATAGGAATGTTGCATTCAAAGTTAATCATATTATACTGAGTGGATTCTTGGGGAGGCTATCTCTTAGTATTTCTTGTTTTAGTTTACATTTCCATCTCTGACTAAATGAATATGTGTGTGAATATGTATAGTCATGAGTGCAGTGAGGCTGTATATGTGTGAGTATGTATATGTATCTGAAGGTTATTTTTTCTAATAGTTTTATTGTACGTATAAATAAACCATATGCTGTATAGATGCTATGCATAAATATGTGTGTTGTGTGTTGCAAAATGTCTGAATGAACAGGTTTACATACATACATACATACATACATTCATACATACATATATGTACACACACGCAGACACATGCAAATGTATATTTACAGATGCGCAAATATTTATGCTTATATACATGTGTGTGTGTGTGTGTGTGTGTGTGTGTCTATCTTCCGATCAGTCTATCTTCCGATCTGTCTATCTTCCGATCAGTCTATCTCTCTGGGTATAGGTGTGTGTGTATGTGTGTGTATTTGTGTCTAGGCGTGTGTTGAGCGTGCTTAATACAGATAGAATTAAATTTATCCATTAACTGCAAGTCGAAGCGTCGTTTTATCGCTACTCCGATTTCCGTATTTAGCAATAAGGTATAGTGTTGATGAAAAAGTCAATCGTTCAATTTGGAAAAGCAGTGGAGTAAAACTTAATTTTCCATTCAGTAAATACGTTAGTGAATGTGTGTATGTGTGTGTGTATACGCGCGTACATACATCCATTTACCTACCCTTGAAGCATAATATATTGGCAAAATCTACTTACAATTCTAGCCGCAGAATACACTGCCCTTGGGGATGCATCAAAAACATGTTAACACTAGAATGTGTGTAAACCTTTAGAAACAAAGAATATTAGTGGAATATTTCAATAAAAGTAGACCTGGTAATTGTTCTGTGGGACAGAGAACAAAAGTTGCGCATCGTTATAGTGGTCAACTACCCAATTCTGAACGTACCATGAACATTTCAGGAACATTTTTGGTTAACCAATGCTGAACCCACAGCTCTTGTACCTGGTTACTGACTTTTATTTGCATCTATCAATATAGGGGTATATGGTTATTTAACTGCAAATTTGTACAAAAAAAAACAGAAATGCTAAGGTTTTCTTAGAAAGACCCAAGGAATCTATATTCATATTAGTGACACAATAAAAATTTGTATGACGTTCCAAGGAATCTTCCTTTTAAGATTCTTTCAATGAGTATATGCACACATAAATTAAAAGTAATTATGCGCATGCGCGCACGCACAAATGCCTACTAAAGAGACTAGTACATAGTACGTAAGTGCAGGTACATATAAGCACACACTAAATCAAACATTTGTTTTTTCCAAGACCCGGAAACTAACTTAACTCAAAAAGTCTTGTCATATTGTTAACAAAACAGCTTAAACTTCATTTAGTAGAACTTAAATAAATCTCAAAGGAACCCCTCATAGGTACTTATAGGCATACGAAAATATGCATTAACATACTTTCTGGAAGTTTCCATAGCCTACTTGCGAACGAGTTTGGTGAATGGTTTTAGATATCCGACGCTGCTCTTGCCAGGAGATGTCGGTTGTTGCGTTTTAAAGATAATTATCGAGACTGACTTTTCGAAGACGTTCCACTACTTTCCTTTGTATGTTATAGTTGGGTTTTTCCCACGTCCCACAGCACCTCAGCTTTCTTCTGTCTTGCAGAGTTGCGGTTAAAAATTTTCTCTCTGTGTACACTGCTATTTATTCTTGTTCTTGTTTGAGTTTTTCTTTTTCTTTCAATTTATATTGTTGCATGCTGTTGTTTTGGTTGCGGATTTGATATTATTTATTACGTCTTAGTTTTTGCTATGATTCTTGGGATGCCTATGTTCCTCACTTTTACTTTTATTGATATTTTCATTGTAGCTGAGGTTTTACAGTATGTCTTTCTTTGTTTTCATTTTGCTGCGGCTCTTTTAGTGCTTGAGAATTTATTATTATAATTATCATTATTGTGTACTTTTCAGGTTTTACTGTTCTTTTTGTCAATTACTGTTATGTAGGGGTTTGATGTATCGACGCACATCGCCACTCATGTTTTCGCGCTTGTTGCTTCTTATTCCATTTCCACCTTCATGAGGTATTGCTATACTCCATTATTCTCGTTGTTATTGTTTGACAGAGCCGGAGAGAGAAGAGTCAGAAGAAAGGTAGAAGAATGTATATGAAAATGTTTATGTTGTTTGAAGGGTAGTTCCCTCTACTAATTTATGTTGCTGGCGGCTGTAATTTTCGTTGTAGGTGAAGTGGGTAAAGTGTTCCTCTTTCGTGGCAGCAGAATTGATGTTACTCGACAGATAAATGGTAGTGTGAATAAAAAGGCCACTAGTTGTAATCGCAAAGGTTCCATCACCTGCAACCGTCTCACGATCTTTGCTGGAAATATTGGTGATGGTGACAGTGGTATTGTCATATTTCGGTTACTCCTTCCTTTCGCTTTCGTAGTTTTTGCTGCTGGAGTTATGTGATTGGTTGCAGACCATATCTTTCCTGATTTAACCACTCTTCTGTGCAGATTGGCACTTAGACGTTTGCCCTTCCATTAACACAAATAACTGCGTGATTTTGTAGCTAAATCAAATCAGGAATACTTTCCAGAAGTTCTGATTCAGTTTTTATCGAGGATTCGATAGCTATCCGGAACCAGTATTCTTACATAGTTTTCTCAGTTCCAGGAAGGATTAATATGTCTACTTCTTCTTAACAACACAAAACATCTACAACTAACTACTAATTCTATCGACATGTCCATCACCCTCACCGATTCACTCGCTGGGCCATATACCTTGGGATGAAGATATACACCTCCCACACAATACTCCAATATCTTACAGGTCAAAACGCGGGGCCAAACTATCCCTTGCTGTAGAGACTGTTTCTACAGCAAAAGTGATAACAAAAATGCACGACAATAAAATCTGAAGAGGGAAATGAACAATTTGTGCTAAAACTTACGGAGCAATGAAAATCTTCGGCAGGCATCCCGAATCATTGACTTACAGAGGTCATGGAAAGTGCGAGTAGAATGTATCCCTATAGTTATAGGTGCAGAATTTAACTAATTACTACAAGTGCAGATAATCAAAACAAGCTATATACTCATAAAATATGGGCTACAGCAAATATTCTGCTTAATACCACAGATTCGCTTGTCAGTTGTTTGACCTTAACCAGTTGAGTATGTCTTTTAGTGGCTGATGATATGTGCATCTCTGATCACGAACAGTAGTAGTGAGGAGCATTATAGCCATGTGTTGAGGGAAATTCTTTGGGGTTTGAATTATTCACCTTTGGAAACGGGTGTTTTGCTCAACATCCTTAAACAAACCTTATTCAAGGACCTTTTCAGCAGGATGGGCTACTCGCCCTGAAGAAAATTCTAACTGGGCCCCACCTGTGAGGTCATGCGCTGTTTGTCTTCATATGAAATCACCATGTCGCGCACATATGGTTGTGATGCATTTGCCTGGTGTACCCTTATCAGATGGGTAGTTATGATGGGTATACTGGGCTTCGTATATTTTACCCCAGTGTCATTTTGATGGCATGCACTGCTCTCTCACTCAATAATAATAATAATAATAATAATAATAAT
>NC_068983.1:148151273-148154898 GCF_001194135.2 Octopus bimaculoides | reverse complement strand
AAGAAATGGAAAAACTGTCAAAATACAAAGACCTGGTAATAGAGATAACTCGAATGTGGAATCTAAAAACAGAAACAATTCCTATCATAGTAGGTGCCTTAGGTATAATAAAAAAATATTCAGACAAATACGTAACAAAAACACCAGGACTTACAAATATATACAACACACAGAAAATTGCACTACTGGGTACTGCACACATTCTACGCAAAACACTTTCAATACAGTAAACATAAGAGCACCACAGCAAACCACAGCACATACCCAAGGCGCACAGAGCTGCGCTCGGTAGTGAAGTGAAAGCACGTTATAAAAATAAAACTACTGAACAATAATAATTATATCAACAACAACAGCAATAAGAATCTAACTAATTACTACAACTGCAGATAATCAAAACAGGCCATATACTCATAAAAAATGAAATCTCCCAGTACGACTTGTATCACTTTTACTGTTTTACCTAATTCTGACGCGTGTAGCAAATTGGATTTAGAAGCTACAGTTAAACTTTAATGTTCTCTTTTAAATGGGTGATTTTAAAAAAGCAGAGTATTTATAATACCTTGTTAGAAAATCTGCAAAAGATTGTTTAAAAATTCAGTCAGTTTATAGAATGAAGATGTGCCAAAGCTACAATAAGATGCAAATTTACTAAAATTGAAAGCATTCAATTAGATATGGAAATCAAAATCCGAAGTTACTTCAGAAACATCAATACTAATGACTAGGAATAGATCGAATTGATAAGATGCTTCACAGTGAAATGAAAAAGAAGAATTAGTAAAGAATACTTAGTAAAGAATAATTAGTAAAGAAGATGTTAGATTAACATTAAAAATTGAACTAAATCCTTAAAGTAAGTTAATCTGTATAATTACATTAACGATCTTAGTTATAAAATACTGTTTCAATAAAATAAATTGGAAAGCGAGTATAAAGTCAGAAAGTCAATCTCCTAACAGCGCTCGGAGGCCACCACACCACTGCCAACAAAGGTAAAGTGTATCAGCTCTGTACACAGGCTAACAGGGTCTGATACTAATAGAGACTCCTACAAAATAACACATTTTGAAACACTTAAAAGCGAGACAAAAAGAAATTGGTGCGTAAGAAGGAGAAATGTGTAAAACAAAAAGAAACGTGTCTCTCTATATGAAAGAAGAAATTTAAAAAACGACACAGAAGAATAAAGATTTATATATTGAAACACAACCTAGAAGTTTAAAAACCAGAAGAGAAAATCAGAAAAAGATTTGCAAAATATACCGAAGAAAATATGGAGAGGAAAACCAGTTTAAAGCCAAGAATTCAAAGATTCTTCAATATGGAAGTTATCAAGAGTTATAACTAAATGCAGCTCAGAAGTTCTGTAAAATCAGCCACAGAAGATTACTGATATTTAATAATGTAAAACATGCTAACATCAAGTTGACCACTGAACAATCAGTACAAAACGACGAGCTCTCAGTACAAAGGATTACATTGTTTCCAGTTTTCTCTGTTTTGGGGAAAACCAAGTATATTCAGTCATGATCGAGTCGGTAGCTATGCCCATCGGTCAGTTTATCGAGAAGCAAATGTATAAGTTGTATAAATATGCATCAAACACCACTATATATGAAATCGGCCACCTGGGATAAACCTGTCCAAACTGGTAAGATCCCAACAAACTGACCAAATATAAGTACCAAAAGCAATAACAAAAGTATTTCGATAGACATCTTGATTCCTTCTGATGATACTCCAAATAAATTTTCACGAAAATTTTGTAAGCATCATGTTGCTGCTGCTGTTACAACAACAACAACAACAACTACTACTACTACTACTACTACTACTACTAATAATAATAATAATAAAAATAATAATAATAATAGTTTCAAATTTTTTCAAAACGGCAGCAATTTTGGGGGAGAGAAGAGTCGATTACATGGACCGCAGTGTTCAGTTGATCCTTGTTTTATCCACACCGAAAGGATGAAAGGTAGAGCCCGACGAAATACCGCCAAGGATTTTGTGCGGCAAACTAATGATTCTGTCAGCTCTCCAAATAATAATAATAATAATAATAATAATAATAATAATAATAATAATAATAATAACAACAACAACAACAATAATAATTTTTACCACTAGGGTAGCTTGAAGGAGGGGATTAAGTCGATTACATCGACCCCAGTACACAACTGGTACTTAATTTATCGACCCTGAAAGGATGAAAGACAAAGTTGACCTCGGCGGAATTTGAACTCAGAACGTAAAGACAAACGAAATACCACTAAGCATTTCTCCCGGCATGCTAACGTTTCTGCTAGCTCACCGCCTTTGGACTACGAAATATAACATGCTGATTATTGTCACACTCATGTTTGCTAGCCAAACTATTTGCCCCCAACGTCCAACAAATTCACTAGAAGGGGGCACTTCATTGTCCAGCCTTAACTTCCGCATCAAGCAGAACTTGTTGAAGTCAATACGATGCTGGTTGAAGAGGAAGGTGTTCATGTTCAGCTTTTATCACATATTCTCTTTGGCCGCAGTGGACTACGCCAGTAGCGGAACTCGTCCTTCCTATGACAGCAGTTGACATTGGAAGAATGCCTGCTTATTAGACGATCTCGGATGACGATGCTACCATATCTCAACAGTTAAATCCGAACTGGCAATATCTCCATTCCTATCAGTTGCCCTGCTAGACCAGATGTTTGAAGAAGTTGTCCATAGCAGCCTGAAAGTCCTTAGCAAAATATATTCAATTGATCGCTGTTGATATGTAGAATTTTTTTGTCTCTCGATCACCACGAACCTTATTAATACGTCATGATAGATCACTTTCAGTAGATATATGTATATCAAACGTCTATAAACGTTAAACTTACGGTTATATGGTTGAATGATTGATTCCCCAGAAAGTGTTATCATTAAGTGACCAAACAAGTATATATGTGCATATAAACATACATACATACATACATACATACATACATACATACATACATACATCTGCGTACAAACACACTGAAAGCTGGTTGTATAAATGTAAGATGTAAGTATATTAGGAATAGTCACTCTTCTGCATACAGATAAATACACTACAAGACCGTCAGACAGACATATACCTATCATTCTGTCAGTCTGTTTATCTAACGATCGATCTATTTATCTCTCTATGTACTAGTGTGTGCGATTTGTTAGTGCAAGACTGTGCAT
The DNA here is from genome assembly GCF_001194135.2 of Octopus bimaculoides. Taxonomy (NCBI): domain Eukaryota; kingdom Metazoa; phylum Mollusca; class Cephalopoda; order Octopoda; family Octopodidae; genus Octopus; species Octopus bimaculoides. The sequence continues at coordinate 148,151,685 of NC_068983.1, read as the reverse complement.
CTGTGTTTGGGTACGTCTGTTCGTCTCTGTAATTTTTGTATGTGTGTGCGTGTGTGCATATATGAGATTTTGTGTTACTTTGGTAGGAAAATATTCTAAAAGTGAAGATCCTCCGTAGTTCTGCGATGTTTTTCGCAGTTGTTCGATCAACTGAACTTGATTACTTAAGAAATTAGAGTGTAAGTGATTGCATATAACTTAGACACTGATAACTTTAACTTAAATGTGAAATCCGCACGCGAGCGCGCTTTTGTGCGTGAGTGTGTATCTCTCTCTCTTTCTTTCTTTCATCCCCCCCTCTCTCTCTGAAACACATATACATTACCACGTCGCATCAGTTTTGTGGACATCAAAGCGTGACAATCTTATCATACATACATACATACATACATACATACATACATACACACAC
>NC_068983.1:148149973-148150476 GCF_001194135.2 Octopus bimaculoides | reverse complement strand
TATATATATATATATATATATATATATATATTATATCTTTATATATTTAAAGAATAAATTTATTTTTGTATTCCATGTAAATTTCTTCTTTAAATATATAAATATCTGAATCCTTACACACGAGTGGTCGTCTGAATATTTCCAGTTTTTTGTTTCTCTCTCTATATATCCCTATATATATCCTGACATGTGTATATGTATGGATGCATATTTTATATATGAAGCCCTAGCGTGTTTACTTACATCACCATCTCCTTATCAGTTGAACAGGACTTCTCTTATAACCACTCTTGAACCTACGTACTTAGTCCTCGATTAAGACTTCGTAATGTAAGTTCAACTCATTTCAGAACTACTACGTGTTTTCTATATCGAAAATTTCAGGATCTCACCTCTTGACTCTCTTCTCTGTTTGTCTGTCTGTCTCCCTCTGTCTCTCTGTCTTTCTGTCTCTGTCTCTCTGTTTCTGTCTGTCTGTCTGTCTGTCTGTCTGTCTGTCTCTC
>NC_068983.1:148144142-148149707 GCF_001194135.2 Octopus bimaculoides | reverse complement strand
ATCTCTCTCTCTCTCTCTCTCTCTCTCACACACACTCTCTCTCTCTCTCTCTCTCTCTCTATCTATCTATCTATCTATCTCTATCCCTCTCTCTCTCATATATATATACGATGGACTCTCACGTCGTTAGATGACGTATGAGGGTTCGACAAATTCTTAGAGAACAACCACACATATGATTTATTTATAGTGATCAAATGTTTGTGCAGACATAAGTTCACTCCCTCCATCAAATCGACATTACCTGTACGGGTGCAACGGGTGTCACATGTCAGATGTAGAAGCGATCGTAGAGCAACGTGAAATGAAGTGCTTTGCTCAAGAACACAACGCAACGCCCCCGGTTTGGGAATCGAACCCACGATCTCGCAATCGTGAGTGCAACACCCTAACTACTGATCCATGCACCTTCACACACACACACACACGTATGCACGAATGCATGCATGCATGCATGTATGTATGTATATATGTATGTGTGTATGTATGTATGCGAAAAGAGCTAAAGGTCCCTGACAGTTGCTACTACACCGCGTACAGTAGAGATGGAAACAATAATGGCTAAAGGCGTTTTTGATTTACTCATAGTCCTGAAACTTCCTAACAAGAGCCTCACTACTGGATGAAACGTACGGTTCACCGTGACTACTTGTCATTTCGTGTCGACCAGTCACTAGGTACTAATCACGGATATTCGTGTTGTTCAAGCTTGTATTACTATAATCCAATGACGTTCAATGTGTCTCTTTATCATGACTTCAATTGTCATTCCATCTGAAAAATCTATGGCAATAGAAGAGTGGCCACATGTTCAGATCTAATCAGTTGGAAGTGCACAATAAGTCACAGCTTTTGTCAGTTACCTAAGCTTCAGGCCATACAGTGTCAGAAATCTCTTTGATAACTAAGAAGCTTAAGAAGACGGAAATTATTTGTGAAGTTGCAGCAATCACTATATGCATTTGTACTGTTAAGTTCATATAACACATGTATATATTAGTATTGCTTAGTATTCTTTTGGGATTGATAAATAAACCAGCTAGTCAGTAAAACCTCTCTAAATGTAACTGCTATTTTCTGGAGGTTCTGTTGGGTCAACATTGGGATGACCGACTGGGTGGGCACTTACAGCAATTAGTGAAAGGACACGCGATTGCGAGCGACGTCTGTAATTATATATATATAGTGAGAAAGAGAGAGAGAAAGAGAGAGAGAGAGAGAGAGAGAGAGAGAGAGAGAGAGAGAGAGAGACAAAGAAAGAGAAAGAGAAGGTGGGAGATAGATGAATAGACAGACAAGCAGACAGACAGACAGACAGATAGATAGATAGATAAATAGATAGATAGATAGATAGATAGATAGATAGAGAGATATGTTCGTGCGTTTTTGTGAATGTTTGCACACATGTACGAGGTCTAATTAATAAGTATCCGGATTGTTGCCATAGCAACGAAGCTAAAGCACGCAGGGTGAAGTCGCTAGACAAAGATTGACCTTGGACTTTGTTGTGCTTGTGCACTAAGGTTTAACGTTTTAGCTCACTTCCGCTGTTTACAGCAGTGCTGAGAAGGAAGATGTGTTGCGTGTGATTGTCGCATTGACCATGACAGAATAAGTTGTCCCGGCGATACCTGCTTAGAGGCCTACACAAAGTAGCAGGAAATGCATGAGCTGCACACAACTGTACGAGTGGTTCAGACGTTTCCAAGCTGGCCGAGAACGTGTCGATAGTGACGAACGTTCTGGGAGACTTGCAACCAATAGAACTGAGAAAAATGCAGATGTGCATGAATTTGTGAGGGGAAATAGTTGAATCACCATCCATAAGTTATCAGAGGATATGTAGATTAGTTACGATTCAGTTCAGTCCATTTTCACTGAAGATTTGGGTAAGAGACGCGTGTCTGCCAAGCTTGTGCCAAAATTGCTTTCATCTGACCAAAAAGGACACTCGGGTTTAAGTTGCCCAAGATATCCTTGATTATGTCGAGAACGATGAAAACTTGAAAACTTTGCGTGGGCCACTGAGCAGGTATCGCCAAAACTCGGGCAAAATTTGATGCAGATTCTCTACTCAACTTTCTCAGTCATAGTCAATGCAACGAACACATGCTACACACCTTCCTTGCAAGCACTGCTGTAAACAGCAGAAGTGAGCTAGAACATTAAAACTTAGTGCACACGCACATTAGCGTTCAAGGTCAATATGTGCTAAGCGGTTTCACTCTGCATGTTTTAGCTTCGTTACTATTGCAACAGTCCGGATACTTATTGACCAGATTACGTATGTTTATATATAAATACACAGATATAGATATGTGCGTGTGTATTCTCACACACTGACACAACTAAACACAACACACATGCAATATAGACGCACAAACACTCACACACGTAGACACCTAAGTCTAGGAGAATGCGATGTTACACCTGTCTCATTATCTGACTGTTTATTTGTATTGGCGATGTTGTTTGTATCTATCTCTCTGGTTTGTTTTGATCGATGAGTAGGATGCTTAGAACAAGATTAAGGAAAGAAACACCATAACCACCACATCACTAACAATTTCAACAACAAAAATTCAAATCTAACAACAACAAGAGTAAGGGCAGAAACACCAGCTGTCACATTTAATAAGCTTGTGAGTGTTAAATACTGAATACTTTTCCAGGGAGACAAATAACTGGATATAGTTAGTTTGATGTATTATTGTCATTTTCCTGATCATAATGCCGCTGTTGCTGTTGCTGCTGCTGCTGCTGCTGCTGCTGCTGCTGATGATGATGATGATGATAATGATGACCACGTGGAGGTGGTGGTGGTCGTGGATACTTGGGGTTGTGTCTCCCTTTATTGAAAGGAGATGGGGGTTGTTAGTGCAATGATATAGGTGGTGTTTTTAATAATTTAGTGATTCAGGCGTTGGTGTGAGGCCTTGTAGTGGTTGCCGGCGATGATGGTAGTAATATTAGCGGTGCCGTCAAATGTTTTGTAGCCTTGTATTGTAGTCACACATTTATAAGATCGGTCATATTAGCGTTCATATATCAGCAGAACAATTAAAACCAGAGCCATGATAATGAATAATAATTCTTACTGATATGTAGCTTTAGTATCAGGACAAACAATTTGTGTGAATTGAAGTTGACTCAACCGGCTTGTAAGTAATTGTTCTACCGATCACTGTAGAGTAACACTGAGGCTGTTTTCAAATTGATGCATTACTGATATCAGTCACCGTGCTAATAATAATAATAATAATAATAATAATAATAATAATAATAATAATAATAATAATAATAATAGAACACCTACAAAAATCATATTTACTTGGAACTGCAATAATTCTTCGCGGGTTCTTGAAGCATAACCAGTAAACAAGTGTCATCTTAGTCTGCCGGCTGTGGACACCTGACATTTTCAATCATACCCAGCAAAATAAGCTAATAGTCTTCATCAAATAATAATAATTCTTTCTATTAAGGCACATGGCCTGAAATTTCGGGAGATGAAACTATTTAATTCCATCAAACCCAGTGTTTCACTGGTACTTAATTTATCGACCTCGAAAGGATGAAAGGCAAATTTGACCGCGGCGGAATTTGATCCCAGAATGGAAAGACGAAATGCCGCTAAACATTTTGCCCGGCGGGCTGACGATTCTGCCAGTTTACCGCCTTAATAATAATAATAATGGTTTCAAATTTTGGCACACGGCCAGCATGTTCGTGCGGAGAGAGTAAGTCGATTACATCGATCCTAGTGATCAAACTGCGTTTATTTTGTCGACCTGAAAGGTCAAAAGGCAAAATCGAACTCTGCAGAATTCAATCTCAGAACATAAAGACGGACGATATAATAATAACGATGATGATGATGATGATGATGATGATGATGGCGATAACAACGATGGTGGTGGTGATGATGATGATGAGGATGATGAAGGTGATGACGATAATGATGATTGTCACAAATTTTAGCTCAAAGCCTGCAATTTTAGGTGAAATTTTAGAAACGAATCTCTTTGATAGTCTTCACTAGAGAGAGAAGAGAAAATTCTACTTTTCCCAAAGGCATCAATCATTGTAAACAAAACGATTCCAAATACGAGCTTGGACTGTGTCACGGTCTGAGTTTAACATTAAGCTAGAAAGAAACTTTGATTTCTTAAACGGAGACAATGGATTACTTTCATATAGGACGACAATATGTAGAGAGATAATTACGGATTAAAAGCATATTCGATTCAAGTGGCACCAATATATCTTCTTTGAAAGTTTATCTTCAGAAGCGAGGTCGATGCTAGTGCATAATTATGAGCATATTCTCATGGCTTCAGACTGTAAAGAAAAAAATTAATGAAGTTACATGTTGTTCGGAATTTGATAGAACGTTATTAACGACTCAAGAATAGTGAAATAATTACAAAGAGAAATCGAAGAAATGAAATTTAATTTTACCTGAAAGTTATTTCCCGTAGTTATATTCTGACACAGAGCTAACAGTTTGAGAGTTAGGAGTATAGGGAAACTGTCAGAAGTACTTTATAGTAGTTATTTTATCGAACTCGGTGAGATAAGAAGGAATTCTTGGAACGAAAGTGTCGATATCTAAATGCTACAAAGAGATTAATGAAACACAATCTTGTTGTTTCTGGTATTTACCATTCTTCTTCGGGTCGACTTTCCTTTTCATAACTGAGGCATTCAATAGATACCCCTACCACCACATATATTCAAATTTACCGCCTTGTTATAGAGCGAAACTTAACATTTTTCTGATATTAAAGTATTATTGTATTTGCTAATCCGTTTACAATTTTGCTATTAAAAACCCATGGCTACGATTTTTCATTTCATGTCGGAGTTCCATACTTTGCAGTTTCAATTGTAATACATTTTCCCTCTTGCTCTCCTTTATATCTCTATTCTTAACTAATCTTTGGAATCTTTTACAACAAAGTATTTGCTGGTAGTATCCTTTGCTACCACATTAGTGGTTTGTACCACTTCCCAACCCACTGGAAAAAGCCATATTAAATCATGAGTAAATAATAATTATAATATTATGAAATAGAAAAGATACCCGAGGGAAACAATTATGTTTCATCCTTAGGAAATGCAATAGGCAGTGAAATGTCTTAAAATCATTTGTTGCGAAAATAATCCCAAGTGAATTGGCACTATTCCACGTGTCGGGATTTTTCTTAAAGGTGTCTGTTTATCGCAAAAAAGAAAACAACAGCAACAACAATAATGTCAAATAAACCACCACCACCACCACCAACAACAACAACAACAACAATAATAATCCTTTCTACTATAGGCACAAAGCCTGGAATTTTGGTACTTTTTATGGACACCGAGAGGATGAAAGGCAACGTAGACTTCGGCGGAATTTGAACTCAGAACGTACAGACAGGCGAAATACCGCTAAGCATTTATCCCGGCGTGCTAACGATTCTGCCAGTTCACTGCCTTAATAATAATAATAATAATAATAATAATAATAATAATAATAATAATAATAATAATAATAATAATAATAATAATAATAATAATAAT
>NC_068983.1:148141007-148144132 GCF_001194135.2 Octopus bimaculoides | reverse complement strand
CAACAACAACAACAACAACAACAACAACAACAACAACAACAACAACAACAACAACAACAACAACAACAACAACAACAACAACAACAACAACAACAACAACAACAACTTTGAAAATACAAAGACCGGGAAATAGAGATAACTCGAATGTGGAATCTAAAATCAGAAACAATTCCTATCATAGTAGGTGCCTTAGGTATAATAAAAAAATATTCAGACAAATACATAACAAAAACACCAGGACTTACACATATATATAACATACAGAAAATTGCACTGCTGGGTACTGCACACATTCTACGCAAAACACTTTCAATACAGTAACCATAAGAGCACCACAGCAAACCACAGCACATACCCAAGGCGCACAGAGCTGCGCTTGGTAGTGAAGTGAAAGCACGTTATAAAAATAAAACTACTGAACAATAATAATAATAATAATAATGATGATGATGATGATGATGATGATGATGATGATGATGATGCGTACCAACCACTGGCTCTCATAGCTTCTAACCTCAACTGATTGGAAGTGTCATCATGTATATGTTTTGTCTTAGTATAAAAAAATGTGCTACAGCAAATATTCTAATCAATACCACAGATTTACTTGTCACTTGCTTGACAATAACCAGTTGAGCATATCCCTTAGAGACTGGCGATATGTGCATCTCTGATCACGAGCAGAAGTAGTGGGGAAGCATCGTAACCATGTGTTGAGAGGAATTCTTTGGGGTTTGAATAATTCACCTCTAGGAACATGGGTGTTTCGTTGAACATCCTTAAACAACCCTTATTCAGGGACCTTTTGAGCAGGATGGGGTACTCGACCTGATGAAAATTCTAACTGAACCCCACCTGCAAGGTCATGCGCTGTTTATCTTGATATGAGATCACCATGTCGCGCACATATGGTTGTGATGCATGTGCCTGGTGTACCCTTATCAGACGGGTAGTCATAATGGCTATACGAAGCTTCGTATATTTTACCCCAGTGTCACTTTCATGGCATGCACCCCTCCCTCACTCGATGATAGTAATAATAATAATAATTATTATTGCCTTTATGTGTTTTTATATGCGTGTGCTATCTCGTATGTAATTTTTTCTTTGGTGTAAAGTACCCGTTACATATATCATTTTAAGGTTCTTATAAAATTGTTTAAATATTTCGTGCCAAGCTGCCGACCCTTAAAACATTATCTCACAAACGCCTTGTCAGCTAGCATGCGTGTTTGGCTGTGTTAAGCTCAATTTCTAGAATTCTTGCTATTGGAGAAAATACCGGTTTGTAACTTAGATCCCAGGCTCCGTCACTGGAATTTCAACAGCAGCAGGGTACTTATGCGTGGTTGTGTGTATGTGTGCAAGTATTGGGTCTTAATATATATATATGCAAATCTGTATATTTTGTCGTAAGTATATATATATTCATACATAAATTTGCAAGTCTAGACATGTGCATAAATACTTATGTTAAACTTTTTGAAAGTTTTAGGTATTGTGCCATTTCCAATGATGGCTTGTATCTATATTTTTGTATGTATGTATGCATGTATCGAGGTATGTATATATAACAATGTGTAAACGTATGCTCATCAAGCCTATAGCTGTAATCTCCTGAACCAAGTAAAAGAAGAGAATGTTTGTATATGTGAGTGTATGTGCGTTCCTGTAGTGTTTGTAGGTACTGGGGACTATCAATGAACACACGCACGCACACACACACATACACACACACACACGCGCACACACACACACTCACACACACACACACACACACACACACACACACATATACAGCTCAGATTTTTTTCTTTTTCTGACGCTATGACACAAATGGGTGTATTATTACTCTGAGCTGCCCAAACACGTGTCCTTATATAACTCTATCAGATGTTACTGAACTGGTAGAGATTGTACAATGCCGATTGTATCTTGAAATGTATTTGCTATCAGTCATCTTTAATTACGTTTTAAATCCCACCCAGTTTGAATTAGCTTTTTGATTAGTAGTTGTGGAAATAAGGAAAGTGTAAACAGTGATACTTTACTTCCCCTATACCTCTCTAATAAATTTCCTATAAAACTTGGTCTTCGGACTCGTGAAAGGGTATGATTTGCAATGTGTTAAGATTGCTAGTCACGATGAGAAGTTTCTGCATGTATGAATTCTTAGGACCTCTTTACAGCTATTCAGATTTAGCTAAAGTGTGAGCGTAACACACCATGACCAGAGACTTGATGAGAAGCATTCACTACGGAGACATTATTCTGGCACAATTTTTTTCCCGATTCCACTAGCAAGAACTTTCCGATTCCACAAACGATAAAAAAATGTCGGGAAGAGGGTCATTAATCATTTATCAGACAATATCAGATAGCTAATCCATAAACTAAATTCCATACCTATCAGAAGAAAGATCTAGAAGATCTAGAATCGCCAGCAACATTCAATTATTCCTGCTATTTTTGTTGTAATTTTTTTTTTTTCAAAAAGAGTAAGATATTTCGTTGAATAATTCAATAAGGTTTGCTAAACATGACTGATTCATAGTACTTAAATAACGGTATCACGCAATATTTCGTAGACATACACATTCACGAACATGCACATACAGACACACACGCACGCACACACACACACACACACACACACACACACACACATACACACACACACCTCATACACATATACAGAAACATACCACAAGCATTGGCACATAAAGACATGTTCCTCAGACATATGTACATTGAAATAGTCGTATACATAATATATATATATATATATATATATATATAGATATATAGTGTAGTATATTGCCACTTAAGTGTGGCTGACCCCTAGGGGTGGATGTCACTGTTGCTTTTAGCCCCAGGAGGACATCTCCTCCAGCTGGCTTATCGACACACGACTGTGTCCTGTTTGCCAAGGGAAGTTATCCCTCTCACCTCGATCTGCAGCACGAACGTATCCGGATTTCAGGGTTATTTCCCTTCGTCGGCGTCCGATAGCTGCTGACCTTGGTGAGAGAGACAAAAACCTGGCAATCTTATATCTTCTTTTCCAGTGAAATTCTTCACTGATATCGAAAAGGTGAAAATAAGCAATGTTAATTCTCTAAATG
>NC_068983.1:148134790-148140471 GCF_001194135.2 Octopus bimaculoides | reverse complement strand
TATATATATATATATATATATATATTCATACATATATACATACAGATATACACACGAATATATGTATATACATATAAATACACACACACGTACATATATAAACACACAGGTATTATAAGTATGTACTCACACACATGCGCGCGAACACACGCACGTCTCACACACATGCACACACACACACACACACACACACACACACATATTTATGTATATTAAAAACAAATGTGTGCGTAGGAAAAGATGTGAGTCTAACTTCTGGCAGCATCAGTTCTTTTCTTTCTTCCTCTTTTCGTTTTCTCTTCGTTTCGTAAATAACAATATGTAACGAAATGAATTATACCCAAATCGGAACAATTCCTACTGTTTTTAACAATACGAACTAATTATGCAATTTCTCTCAATTTGAGTGTAACACTGTTTCGATTATTACTATTCTTTCAATCACTAATAACTGGGTATTATTTGTCATGTAATTACCATCTTGGAATTACAATAATTGTGAATCTCAGACATTGTTAGAAAGATACACAATTTTTCCTTTTATAACAATGTTTTATTTTCTTTTTCTATTTGTGATATATTTATATGAAATTTTGTTTTATTTCTTTGCCAAAAGGTGTCAATTTTTATAGTGAATAGGAAATGAAACTCTATTGGCTTCATAAATTCTTCAATGGTATTTGTGAATTAAGACTCAGTAGGAATACAAGAGATACAAATCAAAAATGTGTCGCTACCTCATTTAGGTTCTGAAAGGATTCTTGTTATACCCTGTTGGAAATTTTGATGTGATATATAAGTCACTCCCAATATCAATAGATCTTTTGTAGTAAAAGCAAAAATTAATTTCTGTGAAGGGGTGTATTGAAAACATCTCCGATTTGGAAATATTATTAGGTGAAATGAAATGGCTTCAACTCACTTTTACAATTCTTTAATCAATACTTTCTTCTCAGCTGGTCCGGAGCTTATGTCTTACATTGCGTGAAGTTAATTTCGTGAAGTTAATCTGGATGTCGAATAACGTCGAGGGAGATTAACTCATTCGCTGTGGCGTCATATTAATGTTACACCAACTCTGCTTTGTTACGGACGTTGGTTGTATTGTTGTTTAAAGTTTTATTTTTATGTTTAATTGGATTGCAGTACTGCAAAAGGGTCAGTCATATGGATTGGTGAGCAGTTTCTGTACGTGTTATACTTAGTGTTGATGGTGACGATTGCCTGTTGTTTGGGTTACATTATATGAAGCAGAGACTGTGTAGAACTTATCTTCTTTTATTCTTTAACTTTTTTAGGTGTTTCAGTCATCTAAAAGTGGCCATACTGTGGCACAGTCTTAAGGCTTTAATAATTCAAATCGACTCTTACTGTAGTTTTATTTTTGGTGTCTTCCTTTTCAGGAACGTTAGTCATCTAATAGAGGCCATGCTGTGGCACAGTCTTAAGGATATGATTATCCATATTGACTCTTACTGTAGTTTTAAGTTCGGCATCTTCCTTTTCCGGAATATTAGGTTACTGGAACGTAAAGGCACATATATTTCTGCGCCTTCTTTTAATCATTTCCAAATCTTCTAACCACATACTACGATAAGGTATGTTTTTGTATAAAATTCCAACATTTTCGTGATCTCTGTTTCTAAATCTTTGTGTCTGGATAATTTCTCTATTACTGTCTGTAATATATTATTGTCTATTGAGGAAGATCCTTCGATGAGGAGGCATTTCTTTTCCCAATAGTTTTTGAAAAAATTCTACACGTTTTCTTTAATCTCCACATCTATTGATTGCCATATCCCAGAGTATGATCAGCTTTCCATTATCAGAGGCTTATATTTCTTTATACGATGAACAGACTGTCAGAATTTTATAATGCTGGTGTAATGTCCATGGACGAAGTTTCCAGCTGTGATAATTCCTGCAGAGTATTCTCGTTTACTAATTATAAGAGAACTACAAACAATGCGTTAATTCTTTCTTTCAACTTCCATTGATAAAAGTCCTTCCCCTCCGTATTCTATTTTCAATTAATTTTAATCCTCTATATTTCATAAGTCGTCTCAGATTTAGCAGAAATAGACTGTTACTAAGTCTAATAATGTAAGAACATGTCCAGAGTTATTTCACTCTCCAACGTCGATTATTTCAATTTAATCTTAATTCAAAATCCGGGTGTCTGGATTTGTTCATTAAGATAGTGTCTTCCTCTCATCACGACAGTTGAAGTGTGCTTCATTAAAATTTCATAGCTTACTTTATTAAATATGTTGACATCTACTTTATTATTTCCTGTTTATTGCATTCTGTTTCATTAAATACTTTTAGTTGTTTCTAATGGAAATGATTTGGTTATTTATTTTGAGCATTGCACTAATCAGCCGATTCTGAAGTATTTCTCTACTTAACTTTTATATAACCCCTCTCCTAGATATTGGCCATGTAGGAGCGCTTTTCATCATGTTAGCATGACATTCTATTGCTCTACTTTCACCATAATTATTTGTTTTTTTTTAAATTTATTTTGTTTCACATCACAAATGTCTACTGCATCAGTCTATATTTTCATCTTCCTTAAGGTGTTTTTTTGTGTGTTTTTTCGTACTTCTTAGATACTTATATTAATTATTCTTTACTGGGCGCCTTTTTCTAGTTCTACAGTAGATATTTTGTATTAATTGTCTAGTTTCAGAAGCCTCATCATCAATTTTACCCGGTATATGTGGTAAATATAATCTCTTCGTATTGTGGCTGATGTAAATCCTATTTTTCTATTTTCTTGTCTATCTTTTGCTAATTCAGTATGTGCCTCGTTGAGAATATTATAACTAAATAATCATTTCTGGGACAGCTGCGCATTTGATGCCTGTAGCTTTATTTTTATGTAACTGTATAAAGTTATTATTGCTTTTGCATAGCTCCTAACGCTGGAGATGTTCTACTGTATCAGCTGTTCACTACACCTCTTATTTTTCGAGCACTTTCCGGAGTATTCGAGCAGTTCCAAGCAGTATTGTGTGTATTGACATATCCTAGTGTATGGTTGCTTTCCCATTTTCTGGGTTGTGTCTATATCATCTATGTTTCTGTTGTTATTCCATAACGTTGGCATAGCTTCCACTGTATACAGGTCCCAACACTGTCGTGTCTGTGAAAATATTCCTTCTTACCCAGCACTGGGCAGCCAGAGACAATACGATTTATTGTTTCTTCTCCATCACCACATATTCTGCAGTTACTTGTATTTCTTTTCATAACGTGGTTTTGGTGATTTCTGGTCGGAAGGCTTCAATCTTTTGCTGCAATTAAAAATCCTTCAGTTTCTGCTGTCAGTCCTGAGATTCACAGCCATTGTTAGGATTTTGTTTTACGGATCTATGTATCCATATTCTGCATGTCAGTGAGACTCCGCTTAATGGTACTGAAGCTATATGTGGTTACTGGTATGACCAAAGAATTGGTCACATTAATTTTGTTAGTAGCATTTACTTCTGAGCTTAGGACCATTCTCATCCTGCGGTAGCATTCCTTGCGGTTGCATTCTTACCCCTTGGTAGTATTCCTTCGGTAGTATTCCTTGCGGGTCTTCTTTTTCATTTTAGAGTGCTGGATACCATCACCTTCATTGGTTCCCAGATATTTGTATACTTCGGATTGGTCTTGGTTTCGAATAGCTGTGGTAGTATCAAATTCTATGTTTTCTGCCTTTATGAACTTCCCTGCCTTAAAAGTAGCTTTTGCACATTTATTATCAAGTCAGAATTCCATACCTATCTCAAAGCTGAATTCGTTGACAGTATTCAGGAGCCCTTTTGGTTCTTTGTCGTTTTTAGCAAACAGTTTCAGATCATCCATATAGAGAAGATGATTAATTTTATAGTCAAAGATCTTATATCCTCTGTTAGCATTATTCAGTTGCGTGGATAAAGGGAAGAGAACGAGGCAGAATAGTAATGGTGATAATGAGTCACTTTGAATGATACCACAGGCAATATTAATGTCTGGTGAGGTGGTTATCATCATCAACATCATCATCATCATCATCATCATCATCATCATCATCATCATCATCATCATTATTATTATTATTATTATTATTATTATTATTATTATTATTGTTAACAGCTTCATGCAATATTTTATTGAATCACCATGTTGTTGTTGTGGTTGAACTCAATGAAGCCTGTTATCAAAAGTATTCCTTTCATGAATATCCCATCTTTCTCCCTGTATGCAAAGATCCCAGAACCACATTGCGAAAGCGATTCACTTCTAAGATTGTATGGTATAATGTGTTAAGTAGCTATTTCTAGTAGTGTGAGCAACTATGTAAGAGATTTCGCCGTTAGTTCGTTCGCATTATTTGTCTTTCGGGGTGATGTTTGTATGTTACGTCTGTTCTTTCTCTCTCACTTTTTTACTGTGGGATACGTTTAGTTTCTTGTATTACTTCAGCATTTCGTTTGTTTCTTGTGTGGAACATGTGCTGTATGAGTTGTGCTATTTTATTAGCTAAGAGTTTATGTAGAAAATCTGTGTTTGAGGTGGGTTTGCGAATTGATATTCTTGCGTAGAATGTAGATTATGTCAAATATGGGTATATATTGGACTGTATGAACCGATATTCTAAATCCTGGTATGTTTTTTAAAAATATATTTCTATTTACGTTTTTTATTATATTTAATGCACCATTTTCAGTCATCATCATCACCATCGTTCATCATCACAACTCTAATGGAGGTTGGATTTACATTACGTACTGAATTATGTATCATCCCTGGGTATCCTACTTCAGTTATTAAATTAGCTGTCGAAGAATTATCTAAACACGTTTCCCTTTCCCTAAATAAGTATACGTATAATAATAATGATAATAATAATAATAATAATAATAATAATAATAATAATAATAATAATAATAATAATAATAATAATAATAATAATTTATTAAGGCACTTAAGTAGCATTAACAATAAACAACCAATCTAAATGTTGTTACGTGTTTGGTTACACAAAGAACTGTTCTGCGTTCAAATGATACTGCAATCAATAACCGATCAAGAAATAGCATATGTATCATCCATTTATTATAGTCAGTTCAATCGATTATTCTGCCCCGACAATTACTTACTCAACTTCTAGCGGTGTGAACGGTCAATTAAATTGATCCCGGAACATGATAGGAAGTTAGTGTATAGATCCTAGAATACGAAAGCTAAATTTACTACCGGAGGGATATGAACTCAGATCTTAAAGGCAAAGTAGCTAAAATTGTGTAAAGAATTTTGTCCAGATTTCTATCGATTGAACTTTCCGATATCGGTTATTTTTTACATCAGCGCATTTTCCATTGCCTTTCGTCCCACAAGAATAAAAAAAACGTCAATTACCAACGGAGTATTGTGACTCTCCTTTCATCTACTAACCCGATTCATTTTGTCTTTCACCCTCTTATATTTGACAAAATAAGTAACAGTAATATATTGAAGTTGAGTCAATGGATTTTATATTTCTCTTACCTTTGTGTTTTGTCTATGTACCAGCATCTAAATGTGGTAGATATAAAGCAAATATGCTTTGTTTTAACTTCTTAATAGTTTGTTGTCTACTCATTACATCGTTACATATTGTGGCTTTCAAGTATTTATGAAATACATTAATATATATATATATATATATA
>NC_068983.1:148128886-148134542 GCF_001194135.2 Octopus bimaculoides | reverse complement strand
TATATATATATATATATGTATATATATAAATTCACGTAAATAGATGACAACAATAACTGAGAAAATATATAACTATAGAAGTTTTCACACTAAAGATTTAATATATGCTGTATTGTCTTGTACACTCTTCGTACGCCCATGTTACTGATAATATCACTGATATTAGTTGCTTCTGTTTATTGTGTCTTTATCACGTCTTCAATATGTCAATGGTATTAGCTAATGCTTTTATTAATCTTACTAATTCTGCTTTAAACGTTTACAAGCATGAATCGTAAATAGAAAGCTTAACAAAAAATTATAACAATAAAAAATGCTATATGCATGTTTATAGCTGTGTATGTGTATGTCACTTAACAATCTCTAACGTTCTTCGGTGTGCACATACGCTTAGTAGAATATATATATGCAATTTCAACATGTAGTCGGCACTGTATGAATTGAACATGAGTGTCTGACGTCTGCAAGCAGAAGATGTTTGCCTCGTCGGGCTGCCACCGATTCAACCCCACCCAGTAACCAGTGGCTTACTTCCCTTCTTGCAGTTCGCTACTCTGGCTGGGATACACCTTCACGAGAACTCGGGGGCCGACGGGGGGTTCGAAGGCCCCCTGATACCGACATATATGGCATCAAGGACGAGAAATAATTCAGAAGGTAAGAAATCAGCAAATAACTGAACAAATAATTGAATAAATGAATTACATAAACAAACAGTGAAAAGTATAAATGTCAGATCTTAGGCACAAACAGAAAGTAACACTTACATCACACTTTCTTCATATTGACATATCAATTTATCGTTAATTTAGGACATGTTTACCTGTATTCCCTATCTTTTAAAAGGTTGTATATAAGTCCTTAAGTTGTTTTAAGAAGCCGCTGTGTTGGAATATTTTAAGTCTAAGAAAATTATAGTTGAGAGCAAATAGGAAGAGGGGAAGGTTTTGCAATCACTCACTTTTATATTAGTTGCATCTCAAAGATGGGGAGTGCTCATGGAACGGTGAGATCGAACTTATTACACTTCCTCCTGAATATTTCCAAATATTTAGTTGGATGAACGATTCCGGAGTGTTGACATAATGAGGATGTTGGTGTTAGTGCATAACAGTTACTATGGAATATAGTATTGTGATAGATATAGTATGGGCGAAGAGAGTATAAAAGACGTTTGAATTTTGAATGCCTCAGCAGATGTGCTACTATGATATCCAGTTAAAGAACAGAGATCACTATAGTAGTGGTCGAAAATGCAAAGAGAGAAGACGGCTAATTGCGTTAGTGACATATGTAAATGATGAGAATCCCATAATTGATTGCTGCTGGTTGACCAGGGGGTAAGTCGTTTTATTGAACGGTATAATTGCAACAAAACATGTTTTTTTTTTCATTCCACTTGAAACGCCCGGGAGGTTTCGAACTGCAAGGTAATATATCGCTATAACAATATATTGTTACTGAAACTTCTTGGAGGGTTGAGCTGAAATTGTATAAAAAATATTGCTTATCTAAATCAAGGCATAATTAGTCAATGATAGATGGCATAATCTTGTGTGTCATAGATGACTACCTAAGATTAAAACAAAGCCATCGTAATAATCTAAAATAATTTCCCCTAAACACCTTTTCATTTACACATTTGCTATGACTCATGGAAATGTTTCAATATGATTAAAATGAAAGTAATTGTAATGATGTGTTTTTTCTATACTGACGTTCATAGTTACCCAAAGTGAAGAAAGCACTCAGTACAAGTTAGAAGTCACAAGTTCGTCTTATGGTGGAGTTATTATGGGACTAAAGAAGCATGTGACATGTGCAACGTTAAATCAGAAACTTCCGAAATCTATTCAGAGTTTAGGCGTTATCTGACGAAATTTTGATCGATTTCAGATGCATCATTGATAATCACATTCAAGCAAGCGTTAATGTTAACTTAACAAAGGATATAGATTTTGTTTTCAGGGTTGTCGATTCCACTGTGACATTTAGTTTAATCACGAAATCTACATATCTGTTTGGAATTATTGATAGCAACATAACCTACATTAATCTATATTAAATGTTTTAACCAAGAAGCACCACTCCCTAAAATACTTCGACGGCTAAATTGATAATATGCCAAAAGAAATAGTGAGAGTTGGTTGGTTGTATGTTTGATTGCCATATAGTTGTACATAGGATCTATCCAATGTTTCATTGGGTTGTAGGATTAAGCTCATCTTATATTACATTTAGAGCTGTAAAAGATCAGGATTCTGCAAGACTGATTTTTTAAAATGATTTCCTGAAATAAGTTTTTTCATGAAGTTTTTCATGAGAGGAGTTTTATCGGAGCCACCGCTTCTGTTGTGAAGAAGTTGAGAAAGAAGGAAATTATCCTCAAATCGGCGATCTGCTTGGTTTAAGTGCTTGCAAGAGTAGGCGTAGCGAAACATACGATTCAGATGGTGGTTTTAAATAGTGTTTGATTAAATCTGCCTCCCCAAAACTGGAGCACTCCATTCCATACAGTTTCTGTCTACCAAATATTCACAAGGGTTTGGTGACTCAAGGTTTTGTTTGGAAGCTTTTACCTAAAGCTTTGCATAGTGATGACGATCATACAGTAGCGCAATTGCGAAATGAATTTCTTCATAAGATGATATCTAATTTGCTTTAGATAAGGTACACCAAGTCTTCAATGATGATGCAGTAACTCATTAACGACTTCGGAGTAAAATGCTTAAGGTAGTGGATTTCATGAGATTTTTTTTTGGAGGGGGGGGGTGCCTACATAATATTTGACGACCCACTTACTTGAATTCATTGTCATTTTCTACTGGAAAAGTATTATGTTGTGAACTTAATATAGTTCGCTACAGAGTAAGACGTTGCCTTTTTCATGAAAGGACATAAGGCCACTGGTTCTAACTAAAATATATGTCAATTAAAACAAGTGTGACAGTTAAACGATCTCTAATTCAGCCACTGATTAATTTTGTAGCTTTAAGCCTATTTATGCAAACAGTAAAATAAAAACAAATAATTCTAACTGTTCTGTGATAACGAAGTCTAGGTCAAGGGTTCCACTTACACAAAATCGCTGATAGTACATTTAATCTACTCTAGGACTCCCTTTACGTTAATGATATTTTGAGTTTTTTAAAATTTTATGGAGGCATTGTAAGGTGAAAGCGCAAAATGTGTACCACTCTTGCTTGAGTTTATTAGGTATACCTTCTTTGCTTACTAGTGTCGTCCTTGCTAAAAATTTACACCTAGAATTCACACTAAAATTCACTCCTTCCATCGCAAGACCAAGATCTTCTAGATCCCACTTCCTGACACATATTCTACAGTCACAACTCTACAAACATTCGAGCTGACAACATCAACCAATTTTTTTATGTTTTACTGAAACGTAATGCTTTGCTTATTGAATTAAGTGATTTCTTTCCTTTTTGGATTAAAAGTTCAAAGCATTTATTTCCCGTCAGAATTACCAAATTTTCAGCAACATGCCAGTGAGATAACTAATAATAATATATTTTGTCCATTCAGTCGACTATATATTTATAGTGTCGTACAGGTCATAGGATATAACTATAGTCCTGTATTATATGTATTAAATAGATAGTTGGAATGTGTGATTAAATGTTAAGTATTGTTAGGAGATGACATTTTGATCCGCACGCATAATACAATTTCATCTCGACCAGCTTTATCTCTTATACCGAATATTACTTTAGTTTAAATCTCAAGGAAATAGAATAAAACGATTTTATTTCTTATATTACCATTGTATCTCTGATTCGTAAAACAATGGAATTCGGATTTTATGAGCACTGAAAGAGAAAAATGTAACAAATTGGAATTGAAACCAGATTAAATATCCGTTTCACCGAAAACATAGGGTCACAAATTTGTTGATAGTAATCATATTCGAAATGTCTTAAAACGCTACATAACTAATTCTCTGATAACAACTTTTCCTTCAAAATGTCAATCCCCAAAGCACAACACCATGTTTGTGTCATGAGAACAATGAATGTAGAAAGATGTTACAATATATTTGAATAGTCTCAAAGGCGTTATATTTCATATATGACTTCTCAATGTCATCAAGTAAAATAATTGTCACTTCAGCTGTGTATTGAAAGCGAGATTCGGTCATGGATTACCGAGAACAAGCACATACTCTACGGTGGCAACCACAGCAGTAGTGATGATAGTAATGATAAAAGAACAAAAATTCGGGAATAGGGAGGACTGTTAAGTTAATTTTTCCTAGGAAATGATCGTTAAATCTAATTATCCAGCTGATAGGGATGAACGATGAAGTTAATATTGGCAGTTCACTAACTCTGCTTATCGAACGCCTTTGTGTTATTGCTGCTGCTGCAGATGATAGTGATGATGGTGGTGATGACGATGATGATAATGGCATGAACGTGAACATCTGCTTTATAATACATAAATACAAAAAGCACGCACATACGTACACAAACACACACATACACAAACTCATGCACACGCGCACACACACATATATACACAAACATACACATACATATACAAGTGAGTGCACAAACTAAAGAAAGGGGAACTCAACACATTTAGTAGGAGTTATATCATTATTTAAAACGGTTTGATTTGGCCCTATGCGACTTAAAGTTTTGAGGGCACGATATAGAAACTTGTAACGGTTCCTGTAGCGAGCCTAAATACTCCTATATATGTATTTACGTGACATTTACTGTGGAACGTTCAGTTATATCAACTATTTGATAAAGTATACATTTTATATGTCTTGTATGTTAGGCTTAGGACAAAGCAACTCACACTAAATATATATATAAACAGATCAAAATATATAAATGCTGTGAGAAGCATATATAGATAAGCATATAGGTGTAGGAGTGGCTGTGTTGTAAGTAGCTTGCTTACGAACCACATGGTTCCGGGTTCAGTTCCACTGCGTGGCACCTTGGGCAAGTGTCTTCTACTATAGCCTCGGGCCAACCAAAGCCTTGTGAGTGGATTTCGTAGACGGAAACTGAAAGAAGCCCGACGTATATATGTATATGTATATATATGTGTGTGTGTGTGTGTGTGTGTGTGTGTGTGTGTGTGTGTATTTGTGTGTCTGTGTTTGTCCCCCAACATCGCTTGACAACCGATGCTGGTGTGTTTACGTCCCCGTAATCTAGTGGTTCGGCAAAAGAGACCGATAGAATAAGAACTAGGCTTCCCATGAATAAGTCCTGGGGTCGATTTGCTCGACTAAAGGCGGTGCTCCAGCATGGCCGCAGTCAAATGACTGAAACAAGTAAAAGAGTAAAAGAGATGTGCGCACGTATGTTTGTTTATAATTAATTTCAAGAAACTTCAATTCCTAATAAATTTTGATATATGCACAAGGCCAGAAATTTGTGGGGACGTAATTACTAGATTATATTGGCCTCAGCACTTTACTACTTCTTCATTTAAGGATTTGGTAAAGGTAATAAGAAAAGATGACGTCGGAGAAATTTGAACACACAACGTAAAGAAGTTCTCTTCGACATCTTAATGATTCAGCCAAAGCAAGTGAGCCTTTGGCAGCTTGAATGAGTCGACGGGTTATTTAGTCAGGATAACTCGTACACACACACACACACACACACACACA
>NC_068983.1:148124989-148128749 GCF_001194135.2 Octopus bimaculoides | reverse complement strand
ATATATATATATATATATATATATATATATACACATACATAACACACACACAGACACACAAAAGATAACTTTGAAGAAAAATATGAACAAAAGAAATTGAAAATGTAGTTGTAGTTTTTACGAAAACAAATTTTGTATGTACTTCACCGGTTTCACTGTTTTAATATCAA
This sequence comes from Octopus bimaculoides, assembly GCF_001194135.2. NCBI lineage: Eukaryota > Metazoa > Mollusca > Cephalopoda > Octopoda > Octopodidae > Octopus > Octopus bimaculoides. The sequence continues at coordinate 148,128,579 of NC_068983.1, read as the reverse complement.
AAGTATTTGACTTACAACGCCTGAAAAGACAAGAAATTGTTAAACTGTTAATGTAAAGGTAAATAAAATATCTTAAGGACTTCAAGCTTATTTTCAATTTCTTGTATTTTCTTCTCTCTCGCGTAGGCTTACACACAGAAAAAACACACACACACATGCACACACATTATCACGCGTGTACATAGGCCATATTTACTTATGATCATGAATATGTATGCCTGTGTGTGTGCTTGCATACAAACACATAATTCTGTGTATTCATGTAGATATTCATTTATATATGCGTACGTTTGTGTGTGTATGTGTGTATTCAGTTGAATTTACTCTATTAGCTTCATCAAAGTTTTAAGCATGTCTTTGTTAGCGGAAATACTCGCATAATTCGGAGTAGCATCAACGAAGAGTTTTAGCATCATTTCTAATTACTTTTCTTTCCTACTTCTCCTTACTATTTCTCTCTTTCCCTCCTTTTTCTTTCTCTCTCTACCCCCTCCCTCTTTCTCGATATATACATTCAAGTATATAATACATAGATACGTACATACGCATATATGTATTTATATTCATATTCAAGCATACATACAAACATGACGAAACTGAGATTGAAGATAATATATCACCGTTACAATAGCGGAAAATTATATTGCTGTAGTAATTGTCTTTTTCCCCCCACTTCTAAATTTGGAATGTGTCACTCAGCTGGCTTTGTCTGTTTGCTTTATTGTAATTACACTGAGTAATGCAGATATAGAAAGTATAGATAAGGAAAGAGTAAAAGAAAAAAAAGCACGACAAAAAGAGGCACAGAGAGTTATGGTGAAATATTGAGATATATAGAGTTAGGAAGAGACAAAGCTTGATTCATTAACTTTTACTGGCGACCCGCATCTTCTTAGTATTTCATTTGATATACGCGATGTTAAAGACTAAGCGTTCAAATGCATATACATACACACACATAGGAAGAGAGATAGAACAATGTGTGTATGTGTATATATATATCTTTGTATGTATATCTATGTATATGTGCCTATATATATATATATATATATATATATATATATATGTGTGTGTGTGTGTGTGTGTGTGTGGGTGTGGGTGTGTGTGTGTGTGTGTGTGTATGTATTCATTTATACTTGGATATGTATGTGATTGTTTGTACGTAAGTGTATGTGGCGGGTGTAATTCATTTGACTATATTTCGTTCCAAATCTGATCATATTCATATATCCGGTTTCCGCATAAAGTTATCATCTACTTTATCATACTCACTGTTACCATTTATTTGATTATTTGCAGAAAATAAATGTAAAAGAAAAGTGAACACAAAAGAATTATATCCACATTTTTGCTTCAGGTTTTCTTTTTATGCCGACAATTTAATCTCCACGTCCACTCATCTGATATTAAAATACTGTTCTCTACTATAGGCAGAGATCAGCCCATTTTAAAGGAGATGGAAGTGGTGGAAGCAGGAGCTGTGTAGTTGATTCCTATCGATCCCAGTAATTGTTTGGTGATTATTTTATAGACTACAGAATGCATAAAAGGCAAAGTCGACTCCAGAATTCAAAACGTAACTTATAACTTAATACAGTTGAGTGTTTTGTCTGACGCTCTTTAGAATCAACAAATATTAATACATGCTGTTATTTTTATAATGCTATTTTATACACAATAAACGGTGATATATGGTATAAGTGGTAACTTTTAGTTGTCCCATAATATTGCTCCATCTTCTCTAAATTTGAGTTCACAAGGGCTTCAACGGTGGTAAACCACATCAATGCTCATGAAATATACCACATTAGATGTTCAGACATCTTGGAATAAAAAAAAAAAACCGAAACAAAACAAAACAACACTTTGTGTATTTGCACTTAAGGAACTGATCCAGATGTATTTAACAGTTCAATCGAGAACTTCGCTATCTTTTCTTCCTCTTTATTCCAAATTATTTGGGCCTGCTCAAAGTAAATTAGGGGTTCAGCGTCACATACTTTGTGCATTGGTATGTATATGGTTTTATTCACTGCTTGGATATTGATATTTTTCTTGACAGGGCTTCATAAATCAGTTTACCCTTTAAATTGAGGAGAGAAATTAGAAGGAATTATTCATTCTTTGGCTACTGTAAGCTCTCTGCAAAGTACCAGTCCTACTTTCTATATACGTTGTATTCGAAGATGCACACATGCACACACACACACACAAAGATTTACAGTATTGGCATTAGAGCTTTCAAAATATCGTGTCTTTAATTTACGTATGTGCGTTCGTGTGTGTGTGTGTGTGTGTGTGTGTGTGTGTGTGTGTGTGTGTGTGTGTGTGTGAGAGAGAGAGAGAGAGAGTATGTGTGTGTGTGTGTATGTTATTTAAAATAATTTGATTCGGTCCCTAACGGCTACCGGAAGATGGACTGCTATTCGCTAAGGAAGGCCATATGGTGTTATGGCTATGTTACTCCTACTAAATGTGCCGAATACCCATTTCTTGCGTGTGTTCACCTACTAGTGTGTGTGTATATATATATATATATATATACACACACACACATATGTATATGCATATATTCACAATTATATACTAGAGAGATACATTGAGTGATGGATATATATAAGTATATGTATATATATATATATATATGAGTTGAACTTGCCATGCCTCCAGAACGAAAGGACCACGTGCTTATGTAAGAAGAAAGAACAGTACACTATGAATGTTATTCTTAATTTTAATTTTAATTTAATTTTGTTAATAGCTCTCTTCTCTTTACACATATTTTATACTTATTTTTGATAAGATTTTTTTCAAAACACTGAAATATGTAAATTAATGCACACCCAATTTTAAGAAAGAAGAATTTTTATTCTTGTTTATCTTTAATATATATATAGGCGCAGGCGTGGCTGTGTGGTAAGTAGCTTGCTTACCAGCCACATGGTTCCGAGTTCATTCCCACTGCGTGGGACCTTGGACAAGTGTCTTCTACTATAGCCTCGAGTCGACCAAAGCCTTGTGAGTGGATTTGGTAGACGGAAACTGAAAGAAGCTCGTCGTATATATGTATATATATATATATATATATATATATATATATATGTATGTGTGTGTATATGTTTGTGTGTCTGTGTTTGTCCCCCCAACATCGCCTGACAACCGATGGTGGTGTGTTTACATCCCCGTAACTTAGCGGTTCGGCAAAACAGACCGATAGAATAAGTACTAGGCTGCCAAAGAATAATTCCTGGAGTCGATTTGCTCGACTAAAGGCGGTGCTCCAGGCTAAAAGATCGTGCTGCAGATCGTGGTGAGAGGGATAACTTCCCTTGGCAAACAGGACACAGTCGTGCGTCGATAAGCCAGCTGGAGGAGATGTCCTCCTGGGGCTAAAAGCAACAGTAACATCCACCCCTAGGGGTCAGCCACACTTAAGTGGCAATATACTACACTTTATCGTGCAGTTACTGTTAATACTTCATTTAGAGAATTAACATTGCTTGTTTTCACCTTTTCGATATCAGTGAAGAATTTCACTGGAAAAGAAGATATAAGATTGCCAGGTTTTTGTCTCTCTCGCCAAGGTCAGT
>NC_068983.1:148121298-148124544 GCF_001194135.2 Octopus bimaculoides | reverse complement strand
GCTAGATAGATAGAGAGATATAGATATAACCTTTCTTTTCCTTAAAACACATAAAGAATTTGTATTTTGTTTTAATAAGCTAATAGTGAAATGCTATTGAACAAAATAACCAAGACAACCTTCCTCTTCTTCTACTTTTTCTTCTTTTTCTTCTTCTTCTTCTTCTTCTTCTTCTTCTTCTTCTTCTTCTTCTTCTTATTATTATTATTATTATTATTATTATTATTATTATTATTATTATTATTATTATTATTATGATTATTGTTATTATTATTATTATACAGAAGCTATTGCATGCTAATTTAATTAGCATGTATGTTATCCAAAGATTTGGTGACAACAGTTCTCGTGAAGCTTCAAGAATTTTTCTTGTAACAGATTGTAGTAGTAGTAGTAGTAGTAGCTATATGATTATATATTCGGCCCTCAATGATGACTGTCTAGCTTATATTTCATTGAAGATTAGATACCTTACCGAAACTTAGGCACACTGACGTACATGGAGTTAATTAACTGCCATCAAACACTTATGAATAACCAACAACCACAGTATATTTGAACTTGAAGTTCATTTGTTTCAAGTCTTACAAATGTTTATTTATTCGGCTCTTTCTTTCTTCAGCGAATAATGTTAGTTAATCTCCTAATATTTTTCCAATCTCTATATTTAACGCCATGCCTATAAAGTAAAAGCCGGCAATCGGTGTAGGAGTTCACTATACAGATTTGGAGAAAACATTGCCTCGTAGTTGGAAACTATAATTCTGTAGATCAGAATAGTCCAGATATAACTCAAATGTTTGCTCGACCATAAATACCTAATATTATTTTATAATCATTGTATTTATACCTATTCTGGTCATTTTTGATGATGAAAACATAGTTAATAAGTAAATGCACACTTTATTTTAGTTTATGGTGTGTGTTTGTGTGTGCGTTTGGTGGGATGGAGGTTTGAGAAACAAAGTAGCAAAAAGGATGTGGAAAGGTCGTGAGTGAGTGTAATTTCGCTAATAACTAGCTGTAAGCAGGATACAGTTCTTATCATGAATTATTTGGTAATTCACTGTAAGACTATCCAATAGATATAATGTTACATTATAGTTTCCAGACTTCAATGAATCAATTATACAATGTACAGAGGAGTACATAAAGCAATACAATTCTGGCCAACTATAATTCTATTCTTTCTTTTTTTATACCAAATTACCTATTTGCTTATCTCTCTACGTAAAATTTATATATCTTTCTGACTAATAACTCATTTACAACTATTCACATTTTTCCCCCTAAAGTTTCATCGAATAGATTTCAATGGGGCGGGAACATAGCTTATCTTGAAATGTATATTGTTTTCTTTTCCAAATTTAAAAAGTAATTTCAATAACGTAACAGTTTATTGCATACGGCATTCAGTACATCACCCTGTAACATAATCATTCACATTCATGCTGTTTAACCCTATGAACGATTTCACTTCACACTATATATATGTATATATGTATGTATATATAATATATATATATATATATATATATATATACATACATACAGGTGTATGTATGTATGTATGTATGTATGTATACGTGTGTGTACGTAGGTGTGTGCCAGCATGCGTGCGTGTGTGTGCGCATTAATGAGGTGTAACTATATGACATTTTTGCTTTGACCTTGTTTCGGAAATTTAGATTGTCTAAACATACGCTTTGACAGATAATCACCCGGGAAATTATAACATACAATTCCAGAAATGACCTTCTGCTGAAACTATCAATACAGATTGCATATTATTACTTCTGTTCCACTTTATAGAAACAGATTTGCAGTTAATATTTATAGTACAACGCTACAGTCACAAAGTTATCAAAGGCTTTCCTAAACTATAAATATTAAATTTTGGAAATGATCTAAACTCATAAACTCACTTAAGTACATGCTCTCGTATTATACATAGAAGCGCGTACATAGACGCAAAAACACTCACAATCATATGTGTGTGTGTGTGTGTGTGTGTGTGCACGTGTTAACAAAGGGACTTATGCACACACACACACACACACACACACACACACACACACTGCCATATACCCACTAATATGTGTACCTGTATGTGTTTTCATATAGATATTTACATCTATACCTATCTCTGTATTTAGCTATCTAATTTTCCCACTGTTTGTCTTTGTCTCCCTCTCCTTCTCTCTTTGTGTTCATATATATATGCACGTGCACACAGACAAACGCAAATATATATTTGCATATACAGTTCTATATTTGCATATATCTATATATTTCCTATTATTTGTGAAGCATGTATGTGAACGTGTGTGTTTGAGAGTGTAAATATATGTATATGTGTGAATAAGCGCATGTATGAGTGTGTATGAGTGTAAGGCAATATGGTTTTGCGAAATCATTCGTTTGGACTACTATTTTATCTATATTCTTTGTTCTAAACAACAAAAACATTTAGAAATATATTTCTGTTTTCATTGTTATTGATCATATCATAAAAGTTCGATAACGAATTGTTCATATTACAATGAATGATGTTATAGACTCGTGGCTTCCGGTTCGTGAGTTCGATTCGAGCAACAAGCCTTGTCTAGTATTAGCTGACGGCAAGACAAATATATCTACATGCGTTTGATGTCATGTTATAATTAAATACGAAATCATTAGGAAGTCCTTCCTGATAACAGTATAGTGTGTTTTGTAAAATATTGCCTGAATTTTGCATATGTCACCTGATATTTGAAGCTCCGTGATATCATTTAATAGCTTTAATTTTTCTATGTGTAATTTTTTAATGCACGTGCGTGTATCTATCTAACTATCTATCTATCTATCTATCTATCTATCTATCTATCTATCTATCTATCTATCTATCTATCTATCTATCTATCTATCTATCTATCTATCTATGTTGCACAACAAACTCGCAAATTAGATCTTGAACACACACACACATACATATCACGCAACAAACTTACAGATTAGATGCATTGTTAGCTCGCTAACTATTGTTAGCGCGATTACTATGGACATTTTTACACAGTAATTTCCCTTTGTTTAACGGTCATTTATATAGCATATTTTTGATGGCCAGGTAACTGAAGAGATGGCGGCGTGGGTTTCCGCTCAGACATCCAAAACTCGGTGTTTTAACATGGCTACCGAATAATTGTCACATGTAAATTACAGATATGTAAATTATATATATATTCATATATATATATATATATA
>NC_068983.1:148117699-148120047 GCF_001194135.2 Octopus bimaculoides | reverse complement strand
ATATATATATTCTGACGACCTTTTTTCAATATATATATATATATATATATATATTTATATATATATACTAATTAGGTACAGTGTATATTTAAATATATAAGAGGAATCCACTCATGGGATCCCTTACGCTAGAAAGAACAGCTAGGTTCTAGGACCACCAAATTAGGGATAAAATCTCGAAAGGAACGAAATGAAAAATTAAGACTTTTACCATCTCCTCTCCTGGACCAAATCGGTTTCTGACTTTAGTTTAGCAAATAATATAATTTGCTAGGTGAAGTCGTTTTCAACAGGTACACCTAAGACTGAAATATATAAACTCGAGGCAATCAATTCCATGCCTCTCATTTATGCATCCTAATTTTTTCAGATCTACTGCGCAGGCCTATAGATTTTGGTATCTGCTCTTCTTCCCCCTTTAAGAATTGGGCATATTATTCCCTCTTTCAGCTTGATTGGCAGTCTGCCATTTGCAAGAAAGCTTTGGAAGAGAAACTGGAGGGTTTTTTTGCCAGTGCATGCTTACACGATTTGAGGAGGATTGCTGAGAAACCATCAGGACCACCAGTTGAGTTTGTGTCCACCTCATCTATGGCTAGTAGTAAATCTTCTTCGCTAGTGTTGATGTATTCCATTGTAATTGCTTCGCTGGTTATAGGTGAGGCAGCAAAGAAGTCCATTGGTTTGTTCGCTTGTCTGTGTTCCAACGGGGTGATAAAGACATTTTTGAACTGGTCATTCAGTACCTTACTGATCCTCGTTGGACTGTCTGTGAGGGAGCCATCCTTTTGGAAGAGGAGTCCTATCTTGTAGCGTACTGAGGCTGTTTCTTTCGTGTAACGAAAGAAGGCCTTTGAGTTTGGCTTAATATTTTTATAACCCAGGCTTCTTTGTCTGCTCTCTCCCTCACATAAGATTGTTGCAGCCTTTTTTCAATCTCCATCAGTGCTGTTTTTCGGCAGGACCTTTCGCTACTTTTGGGATGTTGGCTGAGTCGATTTGTAACCTTCGTCCGTCGTCTCATGAGGATCTTCCTCTCCCTTGGAATCTTGTTCCTATTTGTTTTGGTCATGTGCTCTAGGACATATTCCTGGCATATGGCTTGCACAACACACATGAAATAGTCTAGTTTCATGTCAATGTCTGGTGTAGTGAGACATTTTAACCAGTCCTGTCTGAGGATCTCTTTTTGGATCGATTTCCAGTCTACTTTGTGGAAGTTCAGATTGGAGAAATTTCAGGTGCTTCCTTTAGGCTGTATGTCTCTGGTTACTTTCGGCCCAAATATAGACAGCTCTATTATGTTGTGACCTGAGACTAATGTCGGCGTCACTAATGTTCAGGTTGTTTGGGCAATGTTGGTGGTATATTCTCCACATTGTACAAATAGTGTATCGCTCACGGCGGCGCTGGAGAGAGTAGAGTTTCAAGGCTTTAAGGCAATCTCAGTAATCGAGATAAGTCATGCTCTTAATTCGTTTAGTATTCGAGGTGTGGCCGTACAAAGGAGGAGAAAAGTGGAATGATGACACCTTGTTCTCTGGACCGGAAGGTTTTTTGAGATCCAGGAGCTTATCTTACGAGCTATATCGAACTTATTGTTGATGTGGGTACTCCAACTGAGATTGTTATCAACAATTACTTCTAGATACTGTGAGCGGTTCCCCTGAAGGAAGAGAGTATGACTGTTTTAGTATAGTCTTTCTTCCAAAATGCCTCAGCTCAAATTTTCCCTCGTTTATTTCTATTTTGTTTTGTCTGTCCATTGACTCACCGCATATAGATGAGACTGGAGTTGAGTTCGGTCTTCTTCATTGATGATTTGCTGGAGCTTAGTGTCATCAGCAAATATTTTCACCTAGCAGTGTTTTACGACGTTGGAAAGGTCGTTTATATAGATTATAAAGAGGAGCGAGCTCCAGACAGTCCCCCGGGGGACACCACTGGTGACTTTTGCTGGGCTTGAGTGGACTCTATCGACCACAACATGTGTGTTCTATTCGCCAGGACATACTCAATCCAGTGTAGAAGTTTTCCACGGATTCCAACATTTGCCAATTTTGAGAGAAACATTATGATCAAACCTGTCGAACGCTTTACTAAAGTCAAGATATATGACATTAGATTTCGAACCTGTTCCCAAGGCTTTAAGTATATCTTCAATAAGAGCTGTGTTAAACAGTCCTGTCACAGCGAACGCCATGCTGATTTGCATTTAGGAGTTTGTAGATCTCCAGGAAGCCAGCTGTCCTTGATCTTACTACACTTTCAAACACTTTAATGGTGTGGGAGTTGAGTGAGATTGGGCGATAGTTGACTGCGAGGGATGTGTTTCTCTGTTTGAAAAC
>NC_068983.1:148115258-148117575 GCF_001194135.2 Octopus bimaculoides | reverse complement strand
ATATATATATATATATATATATATATATATATATACATTTTTCCTTATCACAGTTCATTTATTTGTAAATGGATACGACACAATGGACATGAGGTTTCGTGTCGTTAAGCTGCGACGCCATTTTAACAATTCAGGAATTTATGATATAGCTTTAGGTTGCTTCTGCGTGCAAATCAGAATAAATTGTTTAGTTCGTTTCTTTCTAAGATTGATCTGTTATCATCTCCTTTCACATTGATAGATGCCTCTGTTCATGAAAGTGAAAAGCATCTAACTCGTTTGACCTACAATGATATGGCGTTAATCTTTTCTGTACAACAAAGGCAAGAGGTCACCTTCACTCCGTCCCAGAAATGCTGCTAAACTATTCGAAAGGAATTTCCCTGCTTCTTCAGCGACTACAGCTAATGCGCTGCTCATGCATCTGTCGTGGTCTGACCATAATTCAAAACCTGTACTGAGTGAGGTGAATGAAGATAGAAATAACTATGTTTTCTAGTTACTAACATAGAGCTTCCAGTGAAAGTGCAAGAACCACTGAACTTTGGGCACATTGTATACTGCATTCTATCGATTTAGGCAATCCGATGTAAACTAGTCAGCCATGATGTATTATGTGAGATTTAATATTACTCATTTATAAGTTGATGGATGTGGATCTTGTTACGGCATTAAATGATGTAAGACAATTAGACTTCGTTAGACACAATAGAGACGCAACAGATTTAGAAATAGCCTTAGAACTTCTTAATTGGTATAATGATGTAATTAGTGTGATAACGGCATCTGAAGCTGATAGAACTACATGTTACTTCTATCAATACTAAGTTACAGACACGAGTATATAGAGATAAAGAGACCCAGAGAATCATACTTTTATGTGCAAAGGGATAGTTATGCACATAGCATACTTTTACACACACAAGTATACACAAGCGAATAACGTTCATAAATACATGTATATATGTATATATATATATATATATATATATGAATATATGTGTATATATATATATATATATATATATATATATATATATATATATATATTACACAAATTACACGTGTATCTGTTAATATATGTGTGATGTGTGTATGTGTATGTATATGTGTGTGTATATGTATTTATATGTGTGTGTATATATGTATATACACATAAATACATATACTCACACACGTATACATAGATATATTTACATACACACATCACACATATTTTAACAGATACACGTGTAATTTGTGTGCGTTTAGTTGCCCGTATATCTATATATGTATGTATATATATATATATATTGCTGTAATATGTCTATTTTGCATTCACACAAATTCAGATACACGTGCACTTACATACGTGCACATACACTAAAATACACAATCAATGTCGGTCTTCTCTAACCGTATTTTATCTTCAAATTCGGAGAGTTCCTCCCTCTAGTAAAGAGCCGTCCTCCCCATTGACTTTTCGTCTTTCACTTCATACTCACATTTCAATCTCCTACTCCTCAACGCATTCTTGTTTTGGGTTTGAATCCTGAGAGAAAACAACACTATAATCTTTAAACGACTACTTTAAAATGTCCTCGAAATAAAGCACTATATGTATATGTGTGTGTGTGTATGTGTGTGCGTGCGCGCGCGTATGTGTGTGTGAGAGAAAGAGAAAGAGAGTGAGTGAGTAACATTACATTACTTTTCCTATTTATATTCTCCCTCCCAACACCATTTCTTTTTCTGGAAAAGATTATAAATATCAAAATGTTATACTAAAGTGCAAAAGATAAAAGAGGCTTCTGAATGTGTGCGCAGATGAGTTGTGTAGAGACGGACAAATATGAGTGCAAATAAGTCTCTATCTCTGATAGATAGATAAATTTAAAGAAGGATTATTACTTAATGCTACCAGTAAGATTTACAAAGTGAAAACAAGAAAACAGAAGTTACTTAAAAGATTTTACAACTTCAGATATATTCTTAAATAAAGTGCATATAAATCCATCCGACAGTTTAGATTCAACTTCCCATAATAGCGTCTGGTTTGTTGATGGCGGAACATTATGGACAAGAATTTGATAGCTAATGCGTCGATACTGAGGAGACGTTCTTACCGGTTAGTGATCAGTGGAGAACAAGTTTTAAAATAAGCAATCGATCATTAAAATTTTCAAAGAGTAGTGAACGGTATATCGATATTTTGCGCTTGGAGAATATTCCGTACGCACGAGCGCACGCACGCACACACTCCCGCACACACACACTCCCGCACACACACACTCCCGCACACACACACTCCCGCACACACACACTCCCGCACACACAC
>NC_068983.1:148111906-148115082 GCF_001194135.2 Octopus bimaculoides | reverse complement strand
ATATATATATATATATATATATATATATATATATATATTTGCCTGTTCATCCATAAGTGTGTATGCTTGCGTGTGTATGTATGCATGTGAGTGTATGTATGCGTGCACAGATTGCTAACTTGTAGCATACTTTCGATAAAATAATTAACGAAAGCACGGTTTCGTATTAACAAGCCATGACCGGTCACAATTGTATATTATAGGTATTAATGTGTGTGTGTGTGTGTGTGTGTGTGTGTGTGTGTGTGTGTGTATGTATGTGTCTGTGTGTGCGTGTGTAATAGTGATTTCGCAATTCACAGAAATGCAGTTTTAGAAAATAAAGCATATGGATAAGAAAAGAGATTAAACATTTACGACCTGGTCAAAGACGGGAGAAATATGCAGTGATATACACATGGAAGGTCTTAGAGGGCCTGGTTGGAACCAGACTTAGGCATCGAATAAGACGGTATTGCACTGTTTAAAAGATCCCGCCCATCTCGTCTTTAGTAAGGACCAGGTACTGTAGTCGCTTTTGATTCAAAGGCCCATAGCTATTTCATATTTGAATTTGGTAATCAACCTCAGAGATCTACCTAGAGTGAGTTAGATGTTTTCATGAAGCACCTTAACATTCTGTTTTCCAAGGTTCAAAATGAACCTACATCACTGTAAGAAAGAACAAGGAGGGCAGCAATATAAAACTCCCTCGTTCATCAAAAACTAGTCTCGAAGGACTGATTTCTAGTGTAGGTGGCTTTCCTGTAAAAGCTGGTGCTAATTTCACCCTACGGTATGGTCCTAATTTGTAGATGCGATAGAAGAGAGGATAATTTATCGCTAGGATGTTCAGTGGTAAAGCATGTAGTCATCAGTATTACCGAATATATAGCCTATATCATGTTTGTCTTTCCTCGAGAAGTTATGGGAACAAGGCTGACATTTACATATTGGGTGAAAACTACACTAGCGGAATCTCATTCTCTAGACTCTTTAACAACCAATCTCATTTCTATTTGATACAGCACTTAATACACACATTCTCCTTCTTTATCTACGTCAAGTACAATGCGCATATGCCCTACACTTTATATATACATTCACACACACACGTGTGTATATATATATATATATATATATATATATATATATATATATATATACGTGTGTGTACATATATATGCATGTATATATAACATGCTTACAGAATGATGCTTAGTGGATATGCTTGTTTTAGTGTTTGTACATGAGGAGGAAAGAGAGGAAGTGTGGAGATAGGAAGAAGGAGAGTAAACGTATCATATCAAGTAGAAATCTGAGATTTTAGACTATTGTTAGAGTACAAATTGAAGAGACTGCACCTCTATATTTTTCAGTGTTGTACTTAAAACGTCCTCTTCCCCACACCAACATCCCGTTAGCAACTTTTCATTTCGAAAGTTTCGCAGAAAGTTGATTTCTCGACAGCAGAGAAATTTCAAACAGTTTTTGTTGTCGAAAACATAAAATAAAGATGTAAATGAAAAGAAGAAAAATATTTTATCCTGGCGTATTTTATTTCTTTTCTTTTTAATTAGCCTTATTTGTGAGGATGTTCAGCTTTTATGAAATGTAGGATATTGAAGCTAAATATGCTTTATTAATTTTAAGTGTTGGTGTAGACCTCAGTTTTTTTTTCTCTCAAAGGAACTCTATTGATTTTTCTAATCGATTTCCGAATTAAATTTAATGAAATGAGGATTAATAATAGTCTTCGGTCTTCTTTTTCTTTCACTTTTTCTATCATGGTTATTATTATTATTATTATTATTATTATTATTATTATTATTATTATTATTATTATTATTATTATTATTATTATTATTATTATTATTATTATTATTATTATTATTATTATTATGTTGTTGCCTCTGTTATTTAAACACCAGAAAGAGGCTATTGCTGATGAATCCGCTTGTGCTCTTGCTACTCAAACGTGTAGCAATCAACTCTTCCGAATTCACTTTTCTTATTTTCTTTATTTTTTTTAAATAATTGTTGATCCAAATTGAGAGCGATAAACATCTTGCTATAGAAACAGTTAGAAAAATATGAAGAATATTGCTGCGCACGAAGGTATGAGTGGTGAAATCCAATTGGTTAGGTCGGTAGGCTACTAGCAAAGCAACCAAAGTTTCAACAGATCGTAGCTAATCGGTGTTGCCATAATGTGTTCGTGTCCCAGTACATTTTCAATCGCGAAATCGATTCTCGTAGAAGCTATTAGATCTCGAAGAGGATTTTATCGAATATTTAGAATGTTGTAAACACTGTATCAGTATTACTGCCATGGTAAGTTGTATTATTGTGTTTCATGTATATTTACCTAGGGTGTACTAGTGTAGAGTGGAGGCGCAATGGCCCAGTGGTTAGGGCAGCGGACTCGCGGTCATAAGATCGCGGTTTTGATTCCCAGACCGGGTGTTGCGAGTGTTTATTGAGCGAAAACACCTAAAGTTCCACGAGGCTCCGGCAGGGGATGGTGGCGAACCCTGCTGTACTCTTTCACCACAACTTTCTCTCACTCTTTCTTCCTGTTTCTCTTGTACCTGTATTTCAAAGGGCCAGCCTTGTCACACTCTGTGTCACGCTGAATCTCCCCGAGAACTACGTTAAGGGTACACGTGTCTGTGCAGTGCTCAGCCACTTGCACGTTAATTTCACGAGCAGGCTGATCCGTTGATCGGATCAACGGGAACTCTCAACGTCGTAAGCGACGGACTGCCAACAACAACAACAACAACAAGTGTAGATGAATGCTAAAAACAGCAAAAGTATTCTTCCGTTAACTTGAAGCATTGATTTCAAATTTTATTATGCATGCAGTTTAGTGAAGAATCTATTAGATTCATTATGCCAAAAAATACTTTAATTTCACTGGGAAGGATGACTTAGACACAAAACAGGCAGAAAAAAATCTCTTTAGTACTTCAATTTTGTTTGAAATAGTTTCACTTCCTTTTGTTTCCTTAGCCTATAGAAGAATTTATAAGGGGTCATACCTTCACATGACTGCTTATTGGAATTATATAGTATTTTTGAACGATAACCTCGTTGGTTACAGATTTTCAGAAGACTGATCGCTGATTTACTACATTAAGAAGAGTGACTGTCACAGACCTTGCGTGAGGCGTCGGATTATTGTCTCAAAACAT
>NC_068983.1:148110089-148111675 GCF_001194135.2 Octopus bimaculoides | reverse complement strand
TATATATATATATATATATATATATACATGATGTTCTTTCGCGTAATTTTTGTCTACCAAAATCTACTCATAGACATTTGTGAAACTAAGATTGCAGTGATAGAGAATTCACCTAGACTTGCGTCTTAGTATCGAAACCGGAACTACATGATTGTGAAGCGAAGTTCTTAACCACACAAGCAAGCTTATGTCTGTATTTCCTTTGAAATTAATAGGCTTTATCATTCATTGACGGATACTTCTCATTACAAAGCATAAAGCTAACTACTTAGAAGCCTTCCACGATTCATTTTCTTCATGTAGCGTTTTCGTGAGATAAATGGATATTAAATATTGATTTAGTTGAATGATCGATTAGTGCATGGTTGATTGGCTGATTGAACTATAAATATATATTAGGAGTAAAATAGTTGAAATAACGATTACCATTTTATTCTATATCAAATATGGTGAAAAACAGCTATTGGTTATAATCGTAGCATTGATGATTATAGAGAAATAGACACAGGATACGCTATGATTAATATTTTCTTCAACATATTCACACAGACATTCACTTGTCTTTTATTTTTTCGATGTCGATACCTAAACCTCCTGTAAAATACTAAGAATTGATTCAATCGATTCCACTACTCCCCCATGTCAGTGTGAACTTGTGCTAATATAATAAATGAATATTTTCTCCAAGTTGTTGATCAAGATTTTATAATTATAGAATTTGTCTGAAATTATAGATAAGAAGTCTAAATTTCTTACAGATTTCAATCGTGTTCTAAGAATTTTCTGGTCAAGTAACAACTCTGCTTCAATTCAGAATTTTCTACTTCTTTTATAATTCTGTAGACAACTAGGATGCTTTACAGAAATATTAAATCAGTGGGGTTTTTCTCTCTCATTCCTTGAAAGATGGAAGTTAAAGTTAACCTCGGTGGGATTTGAACTCAGAAGGTAAATGACTGTGGGTAAATACCACAGACATTTTTCTCAATTCTCTCGTGATTATGCCAGTGCCGTCATCAAGTTCGATTTTAGGATAGTTTTGGATAGGCTGTCTTAAATAGATCAAATTTCATGAAGGCGAAGCTTTTCATTGATTGATTTAGGGAAGAGTACGTCTCATTCCTTGACTCATTAAATATTACATATTAACGAATATTTTCCTGAACAATTGTGAGCTATATTCTCCTTCTTAGTAAATTTTTGAGTGTATAACCATCATATAATTGCAAAATTTGCATTCTTGATAATATAACATCTCTTCAGGAGGTAAAGAAATACATATTTATCTTCTGTTGTATACTCGGGGTATATAAGGTAGTTTATTTGTGTCATCTTTTTCTGCTTATCTGTTTGACTCGAATCCCCATTCGAACTGGAATAATGCGTGAAGGAAACATCTCGGGTCCAGGTTATCCTGGCGGTGGAACAGGGAGCATTTAGGAGAACAGGATGAAAGCTTGAGTTATGATGGAGTGTTGTACTTGCTTCCAGACGTTGTTTCACACCATTTCTTTCTCCCTTACGCACACACACACACACACACACACACACACACACACACACACACACACAAACACACACACACA
>NC_068983.1:148106807-148109127 GCF_001194135.2 Octopus bimaculoides | reverse complement strand
TATATATATATATATATATATATATTACCTCATTCGGATAGGATACAATAGCTTTTGTATCTTTATATAAGAAGGATCGATACCAAGTTTTACGGTTGAAGGGCAGGTTTACCATTTGGCCGATTCTCCTTTGCTGCTCCGTTACACAATAAAGACCAAGAATGCTAGATTAAATATTATTTTTCCTTCCTATTAGCCAAGATATTTCTGGGGCTTAGAAGCATATACATATATATTTTTGTTGAATATATAATTTTCTCATTTCCATTTACCATTGGTTAACTTATTTGATTATATCCGAATTGCACATTTCGCTATGGTGTCGAATAGACAAGATCTTTACAGCATCGGGTAAAACGTCGTATTTAGTTGCGCCACTTTAAAATATGAGTTTCTAATCCCGACAGGGATTTTATTTATCTGCTGAATGTGCATGAATAAAATAAATACCAGTCAATATAGTGTATTAGTATAATCAACTATCCTCCAAAATGTATGGTTATATTCCTAAATTAAAAATCAAAGTTCCCTATTTCCCATTTAGTTTTTTCTGGTTTCTTTAATCATACTTTAATGGCACATGTTATATTGCAATGTAGTTATGTGTATTTTGTACATTTTGGTTTTGCATTGTCGATGATACTCTTCTATAGACCACCTGTTATTCACGAAGGACGTTCTGGTGCGTATTCACAGTTTAATTCTTCCTGATTTACTATAGATTTACATTATGATCTGAATGGTATTTTTATATTCAAAACTCAAGAAATGGTTCTCTGCGTCCTATTTCATTTCATTTTCATTTTCTCTTGTTTCATACATCACTCCCTTGCGGTTTGATGCTTACGTCGTCGAAATGTACTCTTTTTGTATGCCTGAATTGATTTGTGTACAAATGAGATGAGTTTGCATCAGAAACACCGACATCGATGTATAAAGATTTCATTATTCTCAATAGCATTATCCTTTTTTAAGATAGAAGCTATAGAACTCTCCATATTTCCAAATAGTGTTTAGTAACGTCTGAGTTCAAATGCAGCTGGAGTTCACTTCTTCCAAGCCTATGTACTGATAAACTATTTACTAGTTAAGTACAATGATCTATTTCCTCAACCATACTCTTTCTTAAAACTTGCAATTTCCGACTATTTTATTTCACTTCTTTCTCTGAGCGGAAGATGGCACTATCAGAAACAGATACGACTAAATATCTTTCAATAATTACTTACGTTTACTTAACTTCTGGGTTGAATTCTTAACCAGGTCATATTTCTTTTTTCAGTCTTTCGTCATTTCAAAGATGGTAGAGTAAATACCAATCAAGTACTGGATTCGATTTTATCGATCATATCGCATCACTCAAACATTGCGAGCGAACCTTTGATATATTAGAAATAATTATTGTTCACGTGTTTAACATATCGTTATTGTTATTGT
This sequence comes from Octopus bimaculoides, assembly GCF_001194135.2. Lineage (NCBI taxonomy): Eukaryota > Metazoa > Mollusca > Cephalopoda > Octopoda > Octopodidae > Octopus > Octopus bimaculoides. The sequence goes on along the minus strand of NC_068983.1, from coordinate 148,107,690 downwards.
TTATACTGAAATGTTTTGAACGTTGGTAGTGGTGGTGGTGGTGGTGGGTTCCTCGTCAAATCCTTAAACAATTCTGTTTTAGCTCTATTTAGAGACGGTTGAATACATTAATAATGAAATTAGCAATTTAGTAATATCGTCTTTTTATTTTAATACATAAATATTTATAGTTAATATCTTGAGGCTCTCTGCATTATACTTAACTAAAATTTTTGTTTCAGGTGGTGCTTCTGCATCATTTACTTTCCAAATATTTTGTTTCCTTACACCAGTACACAATCTTGTGTATTGACTTATTTCATTCATCGTTAATTTCGTAAGAAGGTGAGGTATATTCAGGAGATTAGAGTAAGACCAAAATGTTTACTTCTATTATATTTATCACACCACATATTTACTTCTAATTAACTTTTTAACAGTCCGTGCACAAACATTTTAAATATATCATCGTAGTTATAGTAACTTAAATCTCAGAACGTAATTTAAATAATGAATGTATACAACTGGTACTCCACCGGTTACGATGATGAGGGTTCCAGTTGAGCCGGTCATCGGAACAGCCTGCTTGTGAAATTAACTTGCCACTAGCTGAACACTCAATAGGCACTCGTATCCAAAACATAGTTTTCAGCGAGATAAAGCGTGACATAGGTGATAAGGTTGGCCTTTTGAATTACCGCTCATTTTTGCCAGCTGAGTGGACTGGAACAACGTGACATAAAGTGTCTTGCTCAATGACAACTCATCGCCAGGAATCAGAGTCTAGGTCGCGAACCGAATAGCTTAACCACTAGGCCACGCACCATCATATGCACACAAGAATGGATACCATATATATATATATATATATATATATATATATATGTGTGTGTGTGTGTGTGTG
>NC_068983.1:148105895-148106797 GCF_001194135.2 Octopus bimaculoides | reverse complement strand
TGTGTGTGTGTGTGTGTTTGTGTGTGTGTGTGTGTGTGTGTGTGTATACACACATACACACACACGCACGAACACACACACATATATGTATTTTCATTCGATTATTTATATTAACATTAATTTGTATAATTGTATCTGTTTCTTCTCACATGTTTTGAAGTAATAAATAAATAACTAATAATATTTCATTGATTTTGTTATTTTTCATCGTTTCAGATAACCTGGGCGAGTTAGCAGCGATGACACCTAAACGAGAAACGAGCCATTTTTATCCTGTAAATGGACCTCGACGCAGCGGACATGGATTCGTCCCAGCAGTACCGATAGATTCGGGCTTGGAAAACCAAGCATATTCTTACGAAGGTCATTCACGTCGTTACATGCCTCAACGTTTCACAACAAGAAGAGAACCCAGCGAGGAAATATTACTTAACGATGTGGTGAAACCAACATCAGACAATTTCTTCAATCGCCCAGTATGACATTATTATTACTATTGCTATTAAAACTATAATCATAACCATACAAAATAATATGAATAATAATAAAGACTTTTATTATTATAAATATCAAAGAGAAAAGATAATATGAAGAACTCTGAAAAATATTAAAAAAACTACAGAGCGAAAAAAACTAAAGACTGAGTAACATAGCGGAAAAACGAAAATTATACTAACATAAAATATTTGGCATGTTCTTTCACGAGCAAGACATTTTAAAACTCTAACATGCAACTTTGATTCCGAAAGGTGTGTGCATGTATCCGTGAATAAAAGTATATGCAAGTACCTACGTGGGTGTATATCTATAGTTATACACACACACTCACACACACACACACACACACACACACACACACACACACACACATATATATATATATATATGTATGTATATATATA
>NC_068983.1:148105171-148105496 GCF_001194135.2 Octopus bimaculoides | reverse complement strand
ATATATATATATATATATATATATATATATATATACACATATATACATGAATATATGCATATGTATACATATAAATATATATATATATATGATCATATAAATCCATGTACACACACATGTACATGATGCATGCACGTATACAAATCACAAATAACGTATGAATATACATAAGCTTACACATACATATATACATATACATAAATATGCACATGCACACATATATGTACATATACATAAGTATACATACATAAATATCTATATATATATACATGCCTATGTATATGCATTATACATACATATATATATATATATATATATATATATA
>NC_068983.1:148099917-148103466 GCF_001194135.2 Octopus bimaculoides | reverse complement strand
TATATATATATATATGAAATAACAATAAGATGCACATTTACATCTATAATACAAAATAAATTCCGAATCGCAAAAATGTCAGGATGTATGTTGTATGCAGTAAAATGTCAACGTTTGGTAAAGAAATGTTTTTCTTCATAAATAATACCTTGCTGACACAACTTCTTATTTTCTAAGAAAAAAAAAATTATTCTCAAGTAGTTGTGGTATGCTATTTTTTCATTTAATTCATTCGAAAAGGCGAAAAAAAAATGCAACAAAAAACATACAACATACAAGTAAAAAAATTAAAATGCCAGGTTGATCAGAATTCTTATTGCTGTTTTTTTTTTTAATACTTCTATATTAATATTATTGCTCTTATTGTAATTAATATTAATTCGATTTATTTATCATCAACTTTTATCAAAGTTTCTAACATCAGTCATTAACAATGTTATTATACCACTGCACCAATTACTGTTACTCAATCTTATTTCATTACTAATTGATTGGTTCAACACACTCTACTGCAATTTCCTATTTGAAATTCTTATCTGTCAATGAATGCTTTTAAGTAAAGCAACATGGAGGATATACTCATCATCAAACGTTAATATAATACTTGAAATACTTGCATAAAATAGGTTGATGTCTCAATTATAGAGAGCAGTTATTTTCACCATAATTTCACTCCGACTGTCTCTTTTCCCTTCCCCACATTTTAAAAAATTTTATTTTACTATTATAGATGTACATATTACTCAAATGTCATTATTGTTGTATAAATAAAGCAACATACAATGAAAAAAAAAAGGAAAAAACATCACAAGTGCATTACACTTAACATGACTGCAGTAAGTGAACAGACAGGTTAATGTTTGTGCCTAGACATATGTACTTTTTACACTTCTTTTCACCCCATTTGCATTGACTCATTTCAATATAACTGGAGATAACCTGTTTTTGTTGTTTGTTTTGTTGTTGCTGTTGTTGTTTTTGTTGTTGTTTTGAAACGTTAACTACAATTTACTCATACATCATGGGTGTACGTACATCTGTGTATCTCAAGTAATTATATTTTTGCATAGAAACCAATCAGCTTAAAAGACATCCAATTGAAACTATTCTCTAAAGGTTACTACAAATAAAATATGGTACCATTTCACTTTATTTACCGCTCTCTCTCTCTCTCTCTTACTCACTCTCACTCTTTCTTGGAACAAACAATTATCAAATTGCTATAACACCATATGGATAACAGAAAATGCATTTAAATCCAAAATCAAAGCGAAATAAAGAAATGTATGATAAATTTCAATAATCTGTAAAACCTCCAATGATATATATTCCTGACAAACGTACGTGTATCATTTCTCCATCGTTCTTTCTTACATATATATTATATAACTTATGGCTAATCCTTTAACAAACTGAGAACACTTGCCATTAAACAATGAAACTGCAACTTCTTTCTCAGGTGTGACATAAGAGAAGTATAAGCTCTAGTGTTAGTGCAATATATAACTAAATGAAACGCTCTGTACCATATTTAACAAATACTTCAGAATGTTTTCATAAACTATGTGAACTGTTTTGTAATTGTGCTGTATAGCGATCCATTTAATTTTCCTCCGTAAATATTTCCCAAGTATTTGGTAGATTAATAATACAGTTATTTTATTAGTAGTAACTCTATATTAACTAAGCGAAGGCAACGTTTTCGGTTGAATAGTGGAGGCAATAAACTCGTGGAATATATAACGGACTTATCGTATAAAGTGCGACAAATATTTGTGAAAAACTCCTATATTTTACAGCAAGACAATGTGGATTTTACTTATATTCATAAGTTAATGAGCCCAGTTAATGGAAGATCAGTAAAACGATCGCCAAAATGTTCTGTGTTCTTTAGACACCACTCTTCACAGTCAGGTATTGAATTCGATATATGGAGTCAGAGTCATACTGATGAGTTACTGACATTAAACATAGATTCATTGAAATGTCATAAACAAAATGTATGGTCATAGAAATCGTATACAATTTAGACAAAAGACTAATCCGTTTGTAATTTTAATGCTAAATATAATTTGAACATTGGATGCAATGATGTGATCGATCAACCTTGTTCTAGTGAAAAGGAATTCAAAATTTTGGTAAACACATGAATCTCCGGAGCTTAGTTGTTAGATTGCGACTGCATAATGGTTTCTTCCATGATACATCAATACATACATGTGTATATATATATATATATATATATATATGCATGTATGTATGTATTTGTGTGTGACCGCACAAAGCATCAAGGCTGTCAGAATCACAATAGGTAATAAGAAAAAATTTAAGTGTAAAAATGTTAGGATATTTAGAGCAGCAGGAGGGACACAGGATAAATGCCGAATAAATGTTTCGTGAAATGTATTAATATTCAAAATTATTCTTTATTCTTTATTGTTGCATTCATCTGTATAATATAATATATCTAAAACAGAACTACTACTAAACATTATTATTATCATTATATTAATACAAATCTACCAAGGTGTAGTCTTTTACTCTTTTTCTATTCTCTACCTGCGGGATGTGGTCATGCTGGGGCACTGCCATCAATAACAATTCTGTATTAATTGTCATAATTATCATCATAATAATATTGACATCCTGTTTCATAGAAACTGATTCGTAAGAAGACGATAATTAGTATAATGTTTCAGAAGACAAAATGCTCCATTCTTAGAGGGTTAGCCCTGCTAGTTAGTTCTTGCAATTGAAATTGATTTTCTTTTTTTTTTTTTTTGCTTTTCCTTTTTTTTCTTTTTTTTCTTTTTTGTAATTAGAGAAATGAACCAATTATGCATACTCAAGAGAAATCGAGATGAACGTTTTCAAAATATGTATAAATTTTGTATTTCACTAGTAAAAACTAAAAACATTTTAGACAACAAAAGAAAATATATCGATGTCGAAACTATATTTAATAAATTTTTCCATCCGACTACGTGAGGTAATCATTGTTTTGTTTTTGATATGCTGCAATATTATCTCTTATCAAAATATGGCACAATTTTCTTTCCATTTCTGTCGTTAGGAAGTGACAAAACAAGATAGCTGCATTTACAGAGAATATAAACAACAAAAATTCAGCAGCATTCAATGTGAATAATATACCAAACAAAGGAATGACGAATTTTCTTTAGTGAATTTAATTGTTTATTTATTTATTACTTGAAACGGACACTTGTTGCGTTATGTTTAGATGTTTTGTGAAGACACATGCAGCAAGTTTAATGAAGTACTTTTATTGAAACATAATTGGTTTGCAGTTTGAAAAATATTCATAATACAACTCGAAAAAAATTTAAGATTTTACTTTCTACTATGAAAATAATTTTCGAAGAAATTTTAGACTGTTTACGTCTATCAATTTCTTTGTAAATAATGGGTTTTCTGTACTGAAGTCCGAGTTTTATACAAAAAATTATTATTGCGAATAATGAAGCATTACAAAAAGATTGAGTTTTACATACTATATATAAGTATATATATATATATATATATATATAT
>NC_068983.1:148098311-148099819 GCF_001194135.2 Octopus bimaculoides | reverse complement strand
TGTGTGTGTGTGTGTGTGTGTGTGTGTGTGTGTGTGTGTGTGTGTGTGTGTGTATGGGCGTTTATATTTGTATTAAGATATACGAATAATGAAGTGCATTTACGTATACTTCAATCCCTCGAAACTAATTCTCTACTTGTAACTTTCTTTGAAGTAAAGTACAGGAATCGCTGAAAATGCTGTCAAAAGTTACTCATCACATAACATCTATGTTATAACTTCGAGTGCTAAACTCTGAGTTGAGGTTTCGTACGAGCATTTAAACAATTGAACATCAAACGGACTCGCAAGTTGTGTTTTTAAGTAATAAAGATATAAGATCTACAAATACCAAGAGATTATCTTCGTAGCACTTGCTTCTATAAACTTGGGTAGTGTTCAACTAAGGCCACTAAGATCTCTCAAATTGGAAAGCCGAGTATCACGTTTGATAGCACAATATACTAAACATAGCTGAGGCCACTTGCCAGGGAGTGGCTCTTCTTTTCGGGAAAATAAAGTGTTCCTACCCTCGCAATTACTGACATGCAACAAAATTCAAGTGAGGCCCAAAATGGAGTGTTACTTTGACATTTATTATGGTTTTGCTGTTACTCAGACACCCGAGATTACATCCAGAGGAATCCTATTCAGATGATTGGGCATAAGATCACTCACTTATATACTCCAGCTGATGATATACAAGTATGCTCTCCCATTGTCTCTCTCTCTCTAACAATCTATCTGCTTTTAACAGTGTTACTATAAGGATTTCGGTGGCATTGCAGCATGGCCACTTAAGCACTTTTCTGTTCACTTCTTAGAATCTAATTTGTTCCCAGGCTCTAAAGCTACATTATAACCAACTCACAGAGTTCAATTCTCCCAAGATTATTGTCCCACTACCCTTGGTGCCAATGTCGGCAGATTCATATTTATCCTTATGAGGAAAAAAGATATGTGTGAGTCCAGTTAGGTATTAACTAAAACGAATAGTTTTAGTCAATACCTAACTGGACTCACACATCATCCTTTCGCATAAAGATAAATGAAAAATTCCTAGATCCTATTCTAGTCTTTCCTTTCTCAAGTCCTTTGTAAAAAAAAAAAGTTGATATTTCTTGCACTGAAGAGTACAGTGATATATGATTAATTTAATTTAATGTAATTAATTTAATTAATTGTATTCAGCCATGAATTTGCATGATTTTTTTATATCGCTGTACGAAACGATCGTCTGCATGAATTAAAATTCTCTTATATATTTTAACACCTTTTCTTCTCCATTTTTATCAAAATTGTTGAGTTTTATGGGATTTCTTTCCATATATTCACAACACACAATATACAAGTATTATTTTCATATACACCTGTAACCTACCAGTAAAATATGAAGAATCTATATTATAAATCTTTTTTTGGAAACCTCCAAATTAAAGGACGAATCTAATTCAAAATCTTTACACATACATATACAAACACACACACACACACACACACACACACACACACACACACACACACACACA
>NC_068983.1:148097094-148098163 GCF_001194135.2 Octopus bimaculoides | reverse complement strand
ATATATATATATATATATATATATATATATATATATATATATATAATTCTATATTTAGGACACTTACTAATATCTAATGTGTGTTTAAACTTATCATCATGTATATGTATGCCTGAGAGTATGCTTGTGAGTATAGATTAATATATATACAAGTATTAGTAGTTATTCTTAGAATCAGGCTTATATATTTCGAGATACCTTCATACGACTACCCGAAAAGACTAAAGCAATTGACTAGAATCAAATCCTATGAGTATAGTTTAGCATTAGTTCAAACGTGCTAATCATTGTACCATACTGAATTTGCATTACTCGTTATTATATTAATCTTTCTTTTATTCTATACTATTAAACCCTCTTATTCATTCCGCAACGGGGATTTACGGTTCCGCTTTCTTTATCAAGTTTTTGCTGCGGATTTTAGAGAGGCAGCTTCAAATATATACTTCCTACTACTGTTTATAATATGTAATATAATATAATATGATATAATACAATATTATATGATATAATATGGATTATTTTATATCTTATATTATATTATATTATAATCATTATATTATCTCAAATTTATTATATAACATGATATAATATAATGTGTTATATTGTATTATATAACAATGTTATAGTTTTTTAGCGCATACAGCGAGGTACATTGGCAAGGAACAGTGTGAACAACACTCAGTGTGATTTTATGAAATAAGCAGCAAATATTGCATGTAAATAAGGACATTTTCGTGAAATTCTGAAAATAAATCATATAAATAGCTACATATTTTAGCTACACACTATATTTATAACTTGAGGGAAAATTAATTACAATTTATGAAGGATTGTAAATGAGATTTTTCAATCGTAATTTCTTCCTTTTATGGTTTAAAACTATTAAAACTTTATAGATTCAATCAAACACTATTAGATATTTATCAATCAAGCGAAAGAGCTGTCTTTATATAATAAATAGTTGAGCTTGTTAGAGATGTAACATATATAAATAGGTGTGTGTGTGTACATATATGTGTGTATGTGTGTGAATGTATGTATGTGTACATATATATATATATATATA
>NC_068983.1:148093906-148096833 GCF_001194135.2 Octopus bimaculoides | reverse complement strand
TATATATATATATAAGTAGTCATATATCAGTAGTGCAGAGACTGGCTGGCTGTATCCTGAGAACGAACAGAACCAGGGAGAAGGAAACCATGATGGTCCTCAGCCGCCTGGACTACTGCTCCCAGCTATGGTGACCCAATAGTTTAAAATTAATAGCGGACCTTCAAGCAATCCAGCAAAGCTTCACAAAGAAGATCGTCTCGTTGCAACAGCTCAGCTACTAGGAAAGTTTGAAACAGCTAAGATTCTACTACCTGGAGAGCGGGCACGCGAAGTATGCTGTAATGTACATCTGGAAGACCATGGAAGGAACTGTGCCGAAATTTAGCATTGAAAGCTACACCAATGCCAGAAGGGTCGACACTGTACAGTGTCAAAGATCCCAACAATGCCATTGTGCTTCAGGACCAGTTTCAAAGAGCCTGAGGGACCCACACAAAGTGGATGTAAGTGATTTCAAATCAAAACTGGACGTCTTCATGTGGAGAGTCCCAGATGAACCTACCTCATGGCAAGACGTGCAAATAAGTGTAGTGACATCAAACTCCCTTATCCACCAAATACCATATATGAGAGGAGGCTCTCAATAATAACAGTGGAGCAAAACGGCAATGCCGCAGCATGGCCGGAACTCTGCGCAGGCGTGGCCGTGTGCTAAGTAGCTTGCTTACCAACTACATTGTTCCGGGTTCAGTCCCACTGCGTGGGACCTTCGGCAAGTGTCTTCTACTATCGCCTCGAGTTGACCAAAGTCTTGTGAGTTGATTTGGTAGACGGGAAACCGAAAAAGCCAGTCGTAGATATGTATATATATATATGTGTGTGTTTGTGTGTGTGTGTGTGTTTATGTTTGTGTGTCTGTGTTTGTCTCCACCCCCCAACATCGCTTGACAACAGATGCTGGTGTGTTAACGTCCCCGTAACTTAGCGGTTCGGCAAAAGTACCGATAGAATAAGTACTAGGCTTACAAAGAATAAGTCTTGGGGTCCATTTGTCCGACTAAAGTCGGTGCTCCAGCATGGCCGTAGTCAAATGACTCAAACAAGTAAAGAGACCAATACACACATATTGTCTATTACTCTTATGCAAAAGGCTTGAAAAGTAAAATACCAGCATGGATGATGATCAGTGCACCGGTGAACAGATCTGATACAAAACAAAGCTCAGTGCCTGTCCAACAACTCATGTACACTAAGATGTACAAAAGTAACAAAACGATATTTGCAGCTTACGAGCATGCATGGGTGGGTGTGTGTGTGTGTGTGTGTGTGTGTGTGTGTGTGTGTGTGCGTGCGCGCGTGTGTGTTGTTCAATAGCGAATAGTTGTTACAAAGGAGATAATCTTTTTTGACGGGATTAGATTAAAAACGCATTACGAATTTAAAATTTCGTAGTTAGTGCTGCACATGTATAGGCTGATATCAGGGTGTATGTAATAATTTTAGCAAGGAATTACTATTCTTATTTTGGAATCAACAATCAGCAGATACCCCGATTCATTGTATATTTCTTAATAATCCTTTTCATTATTTTAATGTCATAGAAGGTAAATTTAAGACATGTCACCTTATGATAAAAGCCTTAATATCTCTCTGATGAATATTATTAAGCATTTGAATGAAAGAGAACCAAAATATTTTGTTTATTGTACAAACATTTTGCTCATTTCAGTCATGGGGATTAATGCTTCCTCGGGATTGTTAGCAAAAATGTTTCGTTAATGTTTTTCCTTGGATGACTAATGCGTGTAAATAACATTTGACACTCACTATTTGATTAATATATATAATTTTAAAAGCACAGGTATTGGTGCACACAAGCGTTAGCAGAGAGGAGATCATACATATAGATGCACACGACGCGAACATTACCGTAATCTTAAACTGCTCTATATGTATATGTGTCTGCGTAGGTGCGTGTGCATATATGTGTGTGAGTGTGTGTAAATTTGTATATACATATATATATATATATATATATATGTATGTTTGTTTGTTTGTATACGTTTGTGTACATATTTGTGTGTATATATATATATATATATATATATATATATATATATATAGAGAGAGAGAGAGAGAGAGAGAGAGAGATAGATAAATAGATAGATAGATAGATAGATAGATATTTATATTTGTGTGTGTATATATTGACGATAATGATGATTACCTCATCTTGTCAGATGATAACTGTCTCACACTCAGTCCGATTTCTCTGAATTGCTTTCGTCCTTGCATGAGCGCGGATGTGAGTTTTTGCAACCCGTCTCCACGCATTCATCGCCAATGGACAATCACGAAATGAATTGGTAGCTAAACATATGTGTATGACATAATTTTAAATGAAAACAACTTGTACAACACTTTTGTCAATCTATCGGTGTCGCCGTACGTATTAGGTTCCTGTGACAAGCATTGCAAGATAACTGGTACTAATTTGATTGCAAGTTTTGTGTCAAAGTATGCTTCTTCACGAAAAGCTACATTTCGCACGGCTGTGTCAGAAATAACTGGGCCTCCTGGGAAATCTAACTGACACATAAATGTGACCATGTCAGGCACTGCCGTTCCGACTCAGAACGGACATAGACGTGATGGTATTATAGGGTGACTCAGTGCTTCTCTCAACTCCAGAACCTCTGACTGGAGTTTCTCTCTCTCTCTCTAACACACACACACACACACACACACACACACACAAGTATGATTTGCAGGTGATCACCGGAGTTTTGTTAGTTAGCGGTTTTCTGTTTGTAGTTTTGCCATTTAGTATGCTAGATTTCTTGCGAACCTCATGTAAACTATAGCTCCCAGTATCTGATCACCCACTAGTGATTGGTGTTAGTTCCGGGGAATCAAATCATTTACTAAATTTATTGCAACGATATATATATATATATATATATATATATATATATATATATATA
>NC_068983.1:148093717-148093896 GCF_001194135.2 Octopus bimaculoides | reverse complement strand
ATATATGTATATATGTATGTATGTGTGTGTGTGTCTACGTACACAGACACATACATACACACACATATACATATCTACATACATATGTATATTTGTGTATTCGTATGTGTGTATATACATACAAACACCTCCCCACAAACACACGCACACACACACACATACATACATATATGTGTGTA
>NC_068983.1:148081353-148093697 GCF_001194135.2 Octopus bimaculoides | reverse complement strand
ATATATATATATATATATATATACATATATATATATCCACATGCATGTATTCATGGGTTACTTTATATCTATATCGTAAGAAAGTATATGTGTACGTGTATGTGTGTGTATATTTGTATGCATGTATGTTTAGGCAACAAACCCGAAAATGTCCGTGAAAATCAATTTCCGTATAAAGATGAAATTTATACATGAGATGTTAGTAAACAATTAATGTTCCATGTAGCAATTAATGTAGCTCCATGTAAAGATTGAATCATTTTAATATGATCCCTTATCTTGAAGAATTGCAAACAGGACAGGTTTCTTAATATAAGCGTTGAATCTATTGAACTCATGCTGTAACTGGAATAAATCTCTAATTTAGATCACTATAAATTCTTGAATCAAAGCTACGTTACAGCTATAAAACTAACATTATTTTCGGCAATATGTTCAGTGCTGCATTAGTGATTATTAAAACATAAAGACGGTGAGTTTATAGAAACGATAGATCATCTCTCTATCCCCTCAGATGAAATATTAGTGACAATTTTGCCTTTTATCCCACCTGCATCTGTATAACTGTCAGTAATACACTGGGTAGATTGAACCAAAGTCCTCTACAAAACTGAAGCTAGGGATAATCAAAGAGATATCAATAATATAAAGTTTGATATTTAAGGCCTGTCAATTCACGATGTAGTTTTGAATCGTTCTTGATTTAATTCGCTAAACTTTAATGCTCTTCACTTATATCACGAAATAGTTTAAAATCCTTGGTTATATGGATAGATCCATATAACCTGTAAAATACTGAGACCAGTACTTGATACACGAAATAAGAACACAACGAAGAGTCTGTGACAATTACTCGTGATTGTTTTTCGCAGTGAAATAAGCATGAATATAAACAGAAGCCCTTCACATATATTTTCGATTTGCAGCCCTGTGTCTATGTAATAAATTAATATAACGAATGGCATCAAAGACGAAAATTCGAAAGAAAATTTATTGTGACTGTAGAACTGACAATTTTTTTTTCCTTTTGTTTTCAACTGCAAATATGAGGGCATTGTCGTATACGTTTTCGTTAGTAATAATATGAAAATATTATGTAAACTTAGTATCATTGTCGTCTCCAATTTAAAAAACACCCCCACCCCACTAACCCTGTGTGAAAATCTTTGCAAGAGGAATTTTTTCTTTTCTTTTTTTTTTAAACTAAATTATCAAAAAGCTCTATTTTTCTAGCTTGAAATATCTTTTTAAGATATGACAATGTTGTCATAATACAATACAAAAGAAATCAAAAGAATCATACAACTAAACAATGAGAGCCAGGAGACATAGATATTTTTTAATTGCACAATTTTTGCTTTATCGAAATTCAATTAAATATCTACTACTCGACACTGATTGGTTAAGAAGAAGTCATTATTTTCCAGTTAATGATCAACAACATCAACAACAATAACATCATCAACATCTACAAGAACAACGATGACTGAAAACCAACAATATCAACACCAACTAATTACTTTATTTGGCATTTTTTCTCACTGTTGTACAACATTACACTGATAATAATTAAAAAAAAAAAAAAAGCATCGTTTAAACTACATCTTTCGTCATTATATGAAAATATACTCATCAAAAATTGTATTCGTTTCCTTTGATATTCCCGGTCTGAATTGCATACAAATATGACCCCTCCTCCCCTTCCTTTTTACACTCTTCAAGTATCATAGAAATTACTATTTCCTACTTTCATTTTCACTATCTCATTTCTAGACACTCAATCACTGAAATCACAGTCATAATTGAACAGAGAAACACGTTTTACGATATCATCTTTAATATAATTATAAAAAGAATTATTGTTGACGTTATTATTATTATTATTATTATTATTATTATTATTACAATTATCATTATTATGATTATTATTATAATTATTATTCTCAAAATCTTAAAGAAGAGTTGATGATAATAAAATTCTGATATCAACTTAAAATCTGTTTTGTTTATTTAATATTCTTGTCCTTAAGGCGCCGAGCTGGCAGAAACGTTAGCACGCTTACCGGATTTTCGACTGTTTTACGCTCTGAGTTCAAATTCCGCTGAGGTCGACTTTGCCTTTCATCCTTTCGAGGTCGATAATTAAGTACCAGTTGCATACTGGGGTCGATCTAATCGACTGGCCCCCTCCCCTAAAATTTCGGGCCTTGTGCCTAGAGTAGAAAAGAATATTCTTGTCCTTGTTGCCTTTCTTTTAAGCGATCTTCTTCTTCTTCTTCTTCTTCTTCTTCTTCTTCTTCTTCTTCTTCTTCTTCTTCTTCTTCTTCTTCTTCTTCTTCTTCTTCTTCTTCACTGCTCTTATTATTACACCTAACACATTGAGCTTGTTGCTGAGGGTTCATTAATGTTCTAGCTGTTCACTTACCTTGAACTAAGGCAGTACTTTCTTTTCAAGTCTCTAAAACTTTGCGGAATCTCCTTACACTGCCAAGTATTGTTGTTTTCTGGATGTACTCTGTATTCATTTCTCTGCGTGTCGTTTCCAACCCAGTTTCTATGCTCAGTGTAGTTAGGACAACAATTATTAGCACAATATACGTCTTTTTCATTAACCACAACTTTCTGATTTCTCTTTTTAGAACTTCATATCTCATCAGATTTTTTTTCTTTCCTTTCGGGCGTTTCTGCCATCGCCAGTGCAAGAAATGCCTATGATAGAATACGAATGTTCTCTCTTGTCTACTAGAGCACTATCGGTTTTCCGATGTTCAACTCTGTGCCCAGAGGATAAAAACAGAATAATACAGAGCAATGCAGAAATTCATCCTCTATCTGATTGAGCCGCCAAATTATCGACAAGACCCAAATCAAGCATAGTTAAGACATCCAGTGACAGTAATAGTTGTGAATATGCGACAACTGAACAATTCCTAGATGACTTGGCTCAGTTTCATGGTACTAACCAATAACAACATCACCACCAACTTCCGTTTTAGATGTTGCTATTGTTATTAATGTTTCTTTTTCCCCCACGCTATAGTTTTTTTCTTGTAGTTACAAGCACTTCTCTCTCCCCTTCAACACAGTTCGTTGATGGCAGATGTAGTTATGTTTAATGCTGGTCGATGGGGAAGTCGTTGTCAGTGAAAGTAGCAGAAAGGAGACTCTACAACTGTCAGCAAAATTACTTCCAGCAACAAGGCTGCGGGATGGTGGAATCGTTTCGCACCGGAATAATTCTTAGTGGCATTACCTACGGCTCTTTACGTTCTAAGTTCAAATTACCTCGAGGCCGACTTCGAATTTCAGACTTCCGGGGGTCGATAAAATGATTACCAGGCCGATGTACTCAGCTTGATTCCAACACAATAAAATTGCTGGCTTTGTGCCGAAAATTAGAAAGAAAATAATCACTTCTAGCAACAGCAAAGCACGCATGTTCCCTGAAAAGCAAATAGCATTTCATTCAAACATGAAAAACTACTAAAATACTCAAAATTATATGAGAAACGAAATGAAGCGTTTTCAAATCTTTGATTGAACAGATACAACCAAGATTATTCCATACAAAACGGATATGGCAAATACCTTCTTAAAATAACTTATAATGGCGGGGAAAGAAGTCATGAAGAAGAGGAAACGTGAGAAAGAAAAAGGTAGTCAAACCGACAGATAGTGATTTTACAAGTATATTTGATGTATACAGTACATTCAGGTCGTTCTGATCAATGGCGTACGCACAGAACTCTAAATGATTAGATGACGATGTTGAGAAATTCATAGCTATAACAGAAATCTGTATGTGTACCGAGTAAAATAACGCAAGAAACATTATACTCAAAGACATGTGAATGTATGTATTTAGCGCTGGGTCAAGTCATGATTCTACAAGTTGACCTTGCGACAGGTTTCTTGAATTAACTTCGACAAACTTAACAGTAGAAATTGAATGAGGTTCTTCCTTAATTCCTGTGTAGTAGATTCAACGCACACGGTGCTGATAAACTAGATAATATTTTAGAAAACCCGGCAAGCACTCATATCTATGCGTCCTATAATGTTTCACTTTGCCATTGTATTTAATTTTTTTCTTTCTGTATTTGTGTTAACTGCAGCAATGAAAACTCAACTGAGAATGGAAAGAGCCAGAATACTGCAGCAACGCAGTTTGTCCGATTCTGTAAAGATTCTGCCTATCTTCTACCCTGAAAGTTTCGAATTCAGACATAAGAACAGAAATGCTGAGGGAATGTTGATAGTTCATAGCATCGACCCCAGTACTGGACTGGTATTTCATTTTATCGAACCCCGAAGGATGAAAGACAAACTTAACCTCCACAGGAATTGATCTTAGAACATAAAGCACCGAAACAAAACATATACCAGTATACTTGCATTAGTGTAGGGAAGCATATTACAACGTAAGGTATTGACACAGAAAGATTCACCATAAGACATGTGTTATCTACATTGAAGGACAGTTGATGTTAATATGGCGTGTGTTGAAGTTTCTGTTGCATCATTCAGTCTGGGGTTAGTGTTTCTTTTTAACGTCACGCAATGTGTTCACCGAATATTGTTCACGTAGATGTGAATGTTCCCCAAGTTTTCCTTTCTTCAATAAAGAGTACTATATGTCTGTTTTTGCTACACCTTTAGATTTAGATTTAGTAGTTAAAACTGATT
The DNA here is from genome assembly GCF_001194135.2 of Octopus bimaculoides. NCBI lineage: Eukaryota > Metazoa > Mollusca > Cephalopoda > Octopoda > Octopodidae > Octopus > Octopus bimaculoides. The sequence continues at coordinate 148,089,011 of NC_068983.1, read as the reverse complement.
TGCTACTGTCGTTATATTTTTCTGTAGTCATTTTATAACGTGCTATAACTGCGCGATAAGCACGGCCCCATGTTTTCCTGTCGTATAGACATTCTTCCTAATATGTATGCAGAGTCAAGTGGAATTCTTTTCACTGTTATTTATATCTGTAGCTGCTGTGGGATTTGGTATGTTGTTATCTGCATATTTTAAAATCATTCCCAAGATATATATATTTGGCTAATTTTTTCAATTCTTTTAAAGATTCATTATCGACTTTTGGGACTGTTATTTCGCTCAGGAGGCACTCCGTTTCTTAATGGCCATTGACAACATCATATGGAATTGCGTTGATATCTTTATCTGTATTGTTTACCATATCCCCTACTATATTCGTTTTGTTATTCTCTGGAACCATTTCTATGATGTATGTTTACATCACCTCTTTTCCGGTGGTATTTCATTACGCAGGTATAATAAAAATATCAATCCAAAAGGGCAAATCAGTTGAACCGTTGAAGAGTCGGGCAAGATGTCTATGGTTCCGAGGTCTACGACGACTGCACTGTCTCCGACGATACTACTGCCATATTGTATCGAGCCTAGTCACCAGCCTGTTCCTTCGATAAACATTGGTATCGTGAAGAGGGGAAACTTGCAAGCTTCAACTAGTCTTTCTCAAAAAACTTTTGCCAAGTATTGCATCTACACATACAGCTGCACGTTATGTTTCTAAGCAGATGACTCAAATGATACAAATATTGTTGCACCAACCACAAACGTGCCATTTATCCACAACAGACGTCACATGAACAATGATACATACTACTGTTGACGACACTAACAATAACTGCAGCTGCAGTAACCAAAACAGCAACCACAACCACTGTTGAAAAGACAAAGATCTCAAGATAGAGAACAGTTTTTAAATCTGGATAGGTGGAGGCTTTTCAGACTAGTGGCAGTTTTGAACTTTGCAAATATATGTTAGACTTGCTCGCTACGGACTTGATAGTTGTGTATTACCATTAGCAACAGGCTAAGACTATTCCCAGCTAAAGAAGTCAAGTAGCGATGGCACTGCTAACGAAGTACATTAACAAGGATCACATTATTTGATAAGTTCCCACCCATGTCTCTGCTGAATGATTTTAACCAAGATACCGAGGAAAAGTATTTACTTGTAGGTAGTGTGGATAGATGGGCGTGGACCTGTGTGATTCCCAAAATATATAGAGACAATTAATTCCACATCATGCAGATATTCTACAGACGATGGATACTAAGAGAACTAGACTCGATTGTATTCTAATAAATGTAGATCACTCTAAAGCTTTCAGAGGGCCGACTATTGTTACTTAATAGATATTTTTAGTACCACTGTTTTTGGTTTCACTTTCAAAATGTACATGACTTTAATATGGAGTTTAATGGCCAGACTTGACAAGCTTTATTCAGAACCACTTTGAATAATACACACGGGACATCAAAGGTATCATCACATACTAATTCTATTGTTTTAGTTCTTTAACTATTGCCAAGATGTAGAGATGCTGAGAAGTAGTATCTTCCAACTGGGTCACGTAAAAGTCGCCAAAGCATATGGAGGCACACAGTGTGATAATGTTGGATCTAAAGGAAATTGAGATGGCTACAGTCAGACTGAAAGTATTTAAGGCGGTAACAACTGGACACATTAACCCGAAGAAATCGGTACCGGTAGAGGAAAACCTTAGTGGTTTGAACCACTGAATTAATAGCCATATCAAAGGGGAAGACATCTGAGATGATGCAGTCCTCCTGAAGCTGTCAAGCCTCCAACTTGGGTTAATCAAGGAACCAGAACCTAGATTACCCGGATCACCAAGTCTTCAAGCCATCACCAATCTGTTGTTCCCTAATTTACAGGCGTATGCTTATATTAATTTCATTCATCTTAAACGTTGTTGTCATAATTACCTACCTCTTGATAAATTTGTTGGTGCAGAGCACTTCACTCTTCAACCTCACTTTTCTTTCAAAGTGAAACTTGAGAAAATCGATGGGAGCTTGACAGAATCTTTTCAGCTTCGTCTACCATAAAGTATCCTTCGCCATAGGCATTAAAACCGTATAGCCCAAGCTGAAGGATGGGCTATCTCAGGAGGGCTACATCATCTGTGTGATCATGTATTTTGTGTAGTATGTATTCTTTTTACTTCCTCTTACTCCTCTTCGTTTCTTTCCCTCATCTTTTTTTCTGTAAACCCTCGCACGAATCGTAGCTCTACTTGTAATGTCTTCCTCGACTGATGCCTCTGTGCCAAATAAAAGAAATTCATTTTTGTTGTCATTATCGTCAAAAGAAGTTTTTTTTTTTCATCGACGAACAGTTTATTATTATTTTATTTTGCAGAATTTCATTGAAAGATTAGGCGGAAATCGGAATCATGTTCCTAATTTCCCAAATTACGTTTCTCCATTTCAGGAACAATGGAAAATACAAGGAAATGCTGCTGGTTGATCTGCAGTTGAACTTTTATTGAATAAAATCTAATTTAAAGTTAGAAATTTCCTTTAGAATAAACAATTCTTCTTTTCTACTAATCTAGTACTCTTATTATCGTATTATGATATGATTATCAATATTACTAATAACTTTATAAAGAAAATGTTATTATTATTATTATTTTTATTTGTTCATGCGTAAATATACAGTGTCGGTGATAACTACTGGAAAATGAAAATAATGCTTTGTTTCCATCGGGTCTGTAAGTTGCTGGTAAAATGTCCTTTACCATATTGTATGTTAACTTGACCTTGGTTTGAGACACATCGTATTTGTGTTACTTGAAAATATTTGCATTGATTTTAATGCGTTAGCAGAAAGCTCTGTACTTATCTGTTCAAATATTTTAATAGACTGCGTTAGCATTCATCTGTTTTCTGGTTCTTCGAGGGTATCACAAAATACTTAGCATAAATGCATATTCAATATATCTTGTTCAGTTGATGAAAGCCCACGATGCACAAAGGTGTCTGTCCATTAAATTAATAAATTTACGAAAATTAAACTTTGCTTCTAACAATAGTTTTTAATCTTTATATACCCTTTTCATTACTAAGCTATCACACTTTCAGTGCGTCAGTTCACACCTACATTTTCAGGACAATTAGGGGCAATTTGGTTTTGGTTTTATCTTTAACAAAAACTGTTTATTCAACGTAGATCCAGCCTATCTACGTTTATATACTAAGTGTCGTGTAGGTCGATTCATAGTTAAAATATAAGTACAATCATGAAAAATAGCACATACTTCTGTTAATGTGTGTTGTAGATCCAAGAAATCAATTTTATACATATTCATTCTTTAATTTCACGTAATTGATAAGATCACTTATGCTAAATTGTTACTAATATCGAGTAGCCCAGTGGTTTCGATAACCTAGATTATGCTTCTATATGATTTAACTGCTTTTAATTTAATCCCAACTATGCTTAAGGAATAAAAGGTCTAAGGAATATTAAAGTCTACGAAACTACTGAGAGACTGCAGCAGTAAAAATATATTATCAATAGAAATGGGAAAGTACGATAGATTTATCTCAATCTACATACTTGCAAATGACGTGTGCATTCACTCACGACCGCTTTATAATTTGAAAGATAGTTTGTTCTTAGGTTCCATTTTCTGTTTATTCTTCAAGAAGAGTTATGATATAATAGTTTAACTCCATAAGTGGTTAATAAATTTCGTAGACAACGGAAACATGTAACCAGTTAGTAATTCTCAAAAATTGTTCATTTTGTTTTACCGCCGAACAGGTGTTCAAATGGGTAGATGTTTGCAATTATTACTTGCGTACTCTGTCAAATTCAGGACTATTCTTGCTTGAGTCTAGATTTTCCTCACAACTGACTTAGTTTAGTTAAATGCATTGCTTTAGTGTACAATTCGTAGCCATATAACTGACCAAAATGAATTGCACACGCATCTGGAGGAATTGATGCAGAAATATCATTGCATCGTGTTACGTAAAATTGCTTCATGCGTTTTAACTATTTAAACTGTTTTCGCTTTTCACGAATTCCCATACTAAGTTATTACATCTTAATTGATCCTCGTACAATATCTCTCGTTCAAATGTTCGAAACCGATCACTCGATTTTTTCACACATTTCTGAGGAAGGTTGTAAAGGTAAAACCAAAGCAATACAATACATCTCTCTCTTCTCATTTAGCTAATGTATTTTTTTATCTATCTATCTATCTATCTATCTATCTATCTATCTATCTATCTATCTATATGTCTGTCTGTCTGTCTGTCTTCTGTCTGTCTGCCTGTCTGTCTATCTATCTATCCTCATATATATATATACATATAGATAGATAGATAGATAGATAGATAGATAGATAGATAGATAGATAGATACGTACAAACTCACACATACATACATGTATACATACATACAACTTTAGTTTATTTCAAATATGTTCGCGACATATTTCATCAGGCAATTTTACAGCAGTTTAACACGGAGAAAGACTTATGGTAAAAGGTGTAAATACACAATTATCCTCTCTAAGCACACTCTGTGGACCACTAGATGCTCATTTATTTTCTTCTTTCATTTTTTTTTGCGTTTCACTAAGGTGAGGTAAACCCTGAACTGACAGAAAACCTTAGAAAAAGCTAGTCACTGATTTACGCACGCAGACCATCCTGTCTGATCAAATGCATAAATAGCTGTACGAAGCAGTGGTGGAAAACAAACAAATTTTAGATTGGTTCAAAAATGTTTGGGGCATAGTTCAAATTCTAAAGGCAACTTCGTGTGTAAAAATTAGTTTTTCACCATAGTAAATAGCAGTGAAATTAAATATATATATATATATAATGGTTTGCAAATAGGGGTAATACAAGATCATCAATAGCAAAAACGGACCGAAACAACACCGCACATGTGACACTCCAATCAACACATAAGGAAAATAGTACACGATTATAGAAGGAAGGGGAAGGGGATCTACTATTTATAACTCTGCTGGGAGAACGAACAAATATCATCTGTAACTGTAGAAGTAAAGAAAATGCAGATTTAACAATAACTGCATTGTAAAGAATGTGGTTTACAAATGTGAGGTGAAAGTAGATACGCAGAAACACGTGTACACTGGTGACACTGGAGACATCATGAAAAATCGTCTGCGTAACTATCTCACATCATTTTTCAATATAAATATGTTTTGATGAGAGACACGAATCCCCCATCCTACAAGAAATTATGAATAGTAGCGGTTGGAGTGAAGTTTGTGGGTTAGTTCAAGTTGAGTTCGTAGTGAAATCGGAAGGTGTTGGCTGGTTCAATTGGAATATTGATTGTTGGTTCGTGAAGAGATTGTTGGATCGTTACATTGTTATTATGACTGTATCGTTATCTTGTTTACTGTTACAACACTGGTACTGTGTATCTAAACCACCCGTCAAAATATCGTGGCGGTGCCACGACGTTAAGGACGGCAGATACAACAAAATAAGAGGTACTTCACATCACTATCGAACCTCGTCTGGAAGCTTAAACTTTACAGAATGCTACACTTCACAGAAACAGGAGAAACTCTGGAAATCATTACATCCAGGGAAAACGTGATAGACACTCCAAGATGGTCATATTATGTAAACATAAAAGCAAACGATTAGAGAACATTTTAAAACGGAATAACATCAACTACCTTTAGCATATTATAGAACAAGGAGAAACACAAACAAATAAACAAACTACAATTCAGAATACCATACACTATACGAGCGAAATCAATTAAAAGGCCACCCTAACAAAGTATCATTTATCAATACGGACAATAGACCGTAACAGATGATGGCTGTAATGGCTGTAACGGCTGAACTGTTTACTTCAGAACACGTTGTAGATAGTCATGTCCTAAATTAGACCGAACAAAAGAATGCACTACCCATCCTTGTCCTCTGCAGATTGAATAATAAAATAAGTCCGACATCACCACACATACCTTCATCTCCATATAACTGCCATTCCTTCCTCTCTTTCCATCACCTTCCGGTCCACCCCAACAAATGTCCACAGAAACGCCCACATAACTCAATCAACCTTCGCACTGCTCAAAGGGGATAAGATCCCTCTGTTAAACATCCATCAAATGTTATATTGACCGAAGAAATGAATCCACGAAGTTGATCAACCAGATGCCCACGGATACTACTGTCTACACTGTAATCATCCCAGGAAGACGCACTATCATCTTAAGAGATATGTGATTTGCGGAAACGCACGTAGCGATGCATTTAATGTTTATAAATTCTATCCAAGGATTATTATTATTAAACACACACACACACACACACACACACACATACACACACACACACACACAAACACACACACACACATATATATATATATACATGTATGTATATAAATTTTTAGTTAAATATATTCAATGAGAATATTATATACTGAATTTATATTGAGTGCTCTATTGTATTAAAGTATTAATACTATTAAATTATTTATGTATTTAATAGGAGCGATTATATATATTTTATATAATATATTATTATTATTAATATCAGGAAATTAATATTAGAAATTTGTTCAGAAAGATATATACGTGTGTAAAATAATTGTTGTATTAAAAATGTGAATATATATAAATATATGTAAAAATGAATAAGTATAAATATTAATAATGACATTTTAAAAGTTTCGAATTAAGTTTTTAAAGCATCATACGATCGTTTGGCAGAAGTGCTGTCCCTATAATGGAATCCTATATTGATAAGCATTTATAGACAACTCTTCCGCTCTTCAGAGATATAAAATGTGAAATTTGTATAATTTATCGAATGGTAGTTTTTAAAATATATGAAGTAATATAGGAAAATGATGTTTGTTTGAAATATAAAATAAAATAAAAAATTACTGCTTTTGATTTTGGTAAGTACACTTTAGTATGAGAGTCATTAAATCCATATATGCTTCCTTGGTAATTTTTCTGTAATAATCCATAATTGTTATGTGTAAAATCCATTATATTGTCTTGTATTCCAAATGTAGTTCATAGACTTAGATAATATAGAATAATGGAATCCTATATTGATAAGCATTTATAGATAACTCTTTTGGTCCTTTGAAATATCAAATGTGAAATTTGTATAATTTAACGAATGGTATTTTTTTTAAAAACTATGAAATAATATGGGGAAATGGTGTTTGTTTAAAATATAAATTCATATTTCAATATAAATTGAAAATAAAACTACCATTCGATAAATTATACAAATTTCACATTTTATATCCCTGAAACGCAGAAGGTTTGTCTATAAATGCTTATCAATACAGAATTCCATTATAGGGACAGCACTTCTGCGAAACGATCGTAAGATGCTTTTAAAACTTAATTCAAAACTTTTAAAATGTCATTATTATATATTTATACTTATACATATTTACATACATTTATATATTATATTTATATTTTTAATACAACAATTATTTTACACACGTATATATCTTTCTGAACAATTTTCTAATATTGATTTCCTGATATTAATAATAACATATTATATAAATTATATATATGTATGTATATGAATGTATCCATAGATATAGATATAAATATAGATGCATATGGTGAAGACGGTCAACCGGGTATATATAT
>NC_068983.1:148079426-148081021 GCF_001194135.2 Octopus bimaculoides | reverse complement strand
ATATATATATATATACATATATATATATATATATATATACGAGGTCGTACCCAAATGTAACCGGAAATGCTGTCTGTAGGACAAGCTCGTTGTATTTCAGGCTTCCACCGCTAGAGGCCACTTGATGTGACTCACAGGCATCAGTCTGTGGACCGGCGTCATCGAATATAGTCGTGTTTCCATGCGCTGCGTCTTTGTTTTGCAGTGCTTCTCCCTTGTTCGTAGATTTTCTCCCATGTTCGTAGACTTTTGAGATGGTTTTAAAAGAAGGAACAGCGTGCTGGGGGAAAATGGCAGCCGAACAGTTGACATGCTTCAAACAGCTTACAAGGACGCTGCCGTGAGCAAACCACAAGCTTACCAGTGGCTTTTACGTTTTAGGAATGGTCATATATACACACATATACATTTATATGTACGTATATATGTATGAATATATTTGTGTATGTAGAGTGAATAATTGAGAACAAAATATGCCCAGTGTAGGTAACACAATTTAGTGCGAAAAGTATGAAAACTTAAACTCCAAGACAGGATACTTACCGAGTAAAAGGCCAGTGGCAGTAAGGAAACTTTTAATTGTCAAATATCACAAGTATCCGTTAAAGGGACATTGCTCGCGCCATAATGTATTTACATGAGTGTCTGATCACAATTTTATCTTCCCACCAGCCTAGGGTCATCATAGTTGTATGATCAACTTCAAACGGCACTGTCTTGCTTACCTGAGCTCCTACTCAAACAGGGCCTCTATCCAATGTACGTTTCTTGCTATCTATGTAAGCCACCTCAAGACCCATGGCATACTTTATACCTTATATGGTCTACAGTTTGTGGCAGACTCCCTACAACGCAACACTTGTTTGTAAATTATTTCACCGGTAATCGCTCATAGTATTATCTCACATTACTTCGATCTCCTACTACTCCTATTCTCTTACCTCAAAATTAGTTTTCCCCCAACTCTATGTCTATTGCCTCTAATATTCTAAACCGTTTTATTGCGTGAGAACGAATAATTTGCCTCCCATCTGACTACTACGTTAAGTGGCCGCTGTTTATTCCGCCAGCCATTAACTTTACCTTTTCATAACTGATCTTTGTCAAGCAGTATGTTGATCTCGCATCAACTCTTAGCTTCTCCCTCCATATCACTATTTCTTTCCTCTTCCTCCATCCTCTATTCCCCTCGCATTTGCCATTGTCCTTTTGAAAATTGAGGATAAACTTACTTTAACAATTTCATCCGGACTTGTTACAGGACACACACCTATGACATTATGCACATATTACTTATGAATATGGTTATTATATTAGTTTCGTCACTGGCATTTCTGCTCTATGAGTATATATATATATATATATATATATATATATATATAGTTCAAAAAAACAATAACAAAAAAACAACAAAGTGAGGACGTGATATGGATAGTATTATTGGACGCTCAGGAAAGGAAAGAGAGAGTGTATGACGTTTCAGGCGTAGCCCTTCGTCGGAAAGATGGAAAGTTCGGAGAATGGAAGAACGGAGAAAGAGGAAAATGGTACCGATGCCCACGAGGTTACATGATGAAAAGACCGGAAGAGGAGGT
>NC_068983.1:148076129-148078469 GCF_001194135.2 Octopus bimaculoides | reverse complement strand
GGTTAAAAAAAAAATTATGTAAAGTGTTGCAGGGACGTAAAGGAGAGAGTCATAAGGAAGAGAAGGCTGCGTTGAGTCCGAAGGGGAAAGAAGAATTAAGGTTGAAAATGTATATATATATATATATATACATGTGCATGTGTGCGTTTGTGTGTGTGTGCGCGCGTGTGTGTGTACGTACGTATATAGGCAGATATAACACCTTAAATCTCGGTTCTACATATCATCGAGTTAGAGGCTCTTTACATGTTTCTGTTTGTATTTTTATTGCTGTAATCCTACACTTTTTCGTTAATTGTTTTTGTTAGCTCTTTTCTTTGCTTCTAATATTTCTGCATCACTCGGATTAGCATTGATCATATATTACTTTACTGGTCCACCAGGTGTAATTGACGATTCAGTTGTTTGATCGTTATCTGAATCTTGATTGTGTGCAGATCTATTCTTTGTTAAGTGCTGTTTGAGTATATATCATTTTATCTGCTCTCTTTCGACATGTATGAAACACTTCTATGTTTATCACTCTGATCTGAGAATAAGATTGATGGTAGAGATATATAACATTCTTCTATCTCCCCATAACTATACACTACACACTCTATCACTGTCCTCTCCCCCTCTCGTTTTCTATCTGTCTATTTCTCTATCACCTCTCCTCCATTCCGATTGTGCTTTTGTATACAAGACTCAACAACTATTTTCTCGGGCATATACCTCTACTTTCTATTATTCAAGATTTTCTTTACATATTTACTCTATGCTGATTTTAAAAAATTATATTGTTATCTTTGTTGTTAGAACTATGGATTGGAATTGTTCTTATAGTGTCAGATTAATCACGAGAATGTGTGCCAAAATGCCTTAGTGTAGATCAAGTCAAACAGATACTGGGTTCAAATTCAGGTGGATATAACTTCACTCTTTCTATTCCTGTGATTGAATAAACTCAGCTTATATCTTTCTCGTCGTGTACTTAATAAGAAAAGGTTTTTATTATTGTTACTTTAGTCATTTTACTTCTCAGAGCTCTCCACTTTATTTGTTCCGGTTAATTCAATGGTCAAACAGAGTTGCTTTCCACTATACTGATCATATAAGTACCAATCTCATAAATCCTCGTTATCCCCAATAAAGCAGTGTTATGAGTAAGATCTATCCTGATGTCGATTCCAATTTCTCAAACAAATTTCTCAAACCTAATTATTTATGCTCCTATTGGGATGACAGTTGTTACTTTCTTCATTGCCCACATTCGTGCAATCTCATCTTTTAGTGGCTTCTACTTCTCAACCATTTCCAGTTTTATCATACGGTCGTACATCCTTGGTATCCACTACAAGAACATCTGATCTCCGAGCATCAACCATTGAATCATACTGGCTTGTAAGATCCTACATGACCTTATACTCATTATTCTCAATGACATCTGTTTTATGATCATACTATTTCAATGTCCTTTCGAGACCGTGCTTCACACACGATTTCCAATGAACATATTTAGTGACGTTTTGTATTCCTATTGTACCAATTTGCTACACTAACTCACGATACATGAGACTGTTTATTTTTTGATGTCAGACATCCTACAAAGGCGATTCACTGCTCTTGTTATTTCAAACGTCGTGTAATTGTTCCTAAGCACTGCATATCAATGCTTCTGTGCATCTGAAGGACGGACGCACAGAATCTCTTGGGAACTGACCGTACATTTTCTTTTCCTTCCATGCTTTTCCTTTATGTCTATTTCCTGTTCAAATTTTTCTTTAGTTATACAATTTTTAGTTTTGATGACGCCGGCTTTCTTCATGTTTCAACAGTGGCTCCACGGCATTTTTTTTTGTATACCACCCTAGGCTGTTTTTCTCTCCTTCGATACAGTCCTGGCAACTGATCAAACCTCTCCCATGCATTCTTTCTGGACAAGTACAGTGTATCCGTGCCACTCTTAAGGTGTAAGGTTCCGTGTACTGTCAACATTTTTCTGGTCTTGTTATCCATTTTCTTTATTTCTCTCTTTTCCCATTTTATACCGAAGTGATGCTATCGCCATTGCCGAGTCTGATGTCTCGGAGGTGTTCTGCGAACCGGTCAGCCAATCCGCGTCCCGTTTGCCCGATGTACAGAGAAGGGCAGAGAGAACAGGAGATGCAGTAGATGTCATTGGTAGAAGTGCAGGTGGAGGGGTCGGTGATATGATAGTGTCGATCATGGGTACCGTTGAGGGGGGGGGGTGTTGGAGAGGTAAGGGCAAGTGCGGCAGCGTGGGTGGGAGCAAGAGAATGCGCCGGGTTGGGAGGTAGGGTTAGGGAAGAAGCTGTGGACCAAGAGGTCTCGTAGGTT
>NC_068983.1:148069643-148076016 GCF_001194135.2 Octopus bimaculoides | reverse complement strand
GTTAGGGAAGATGTGCGAAGTGGAGGAGTCGGACTGGAGTCGCCGGAAGGCTCGGAGAATGGTGCGTTGGAGAGATAGGGTGGTGGGATGGTAGGTGAGGAGAGATGGAAGACGGCAGAGCGGGGGGAGAGAGCAGATGCACGGTCCACGGAACGTGCTCTCTGAAGGGCGGTGTGGATAGTGGTGAGGGGATATCCACGTAGGATGAAGTGGCGAGGCCTGAGTTGTGACTGAGCCTAAAGTCATGATCGTCACTTCAGAGCCTGCGTAGACGGAGGAATTGGGAATAGGGGATGTAAAGCTTGATGTGTTTAGGGTGGGAAGAGGAGAAGTTGAGGTATGTATGTAAGTATGTGTGTTTGTAGTAGATGGAGGTGGTGAGAGTGGAGTGATGAATGCTGACCAAAATGTCAAGAAAGGAAGCAGAGATGTCAGAAATCGTACAGGAGAACTAGAGGGCAGGATGGAAAGATTTGACAAAAGAGAGGAAGGAGTCTAGATGTTCGCGGGAGTATGTGGTCGCACCGATACAGTCATCAATATAACGGCCGTATAATTCGGGAGTGAGACCAGTGAAACTTGAGAATATTTGGGCCTCAACGTAGCCAACGAACAAGTTCGTACAGTTGGGGCCCATTCTCGTTCCCATGGCTACTCTCGAGAAATGCTGGTAAAAATCACCAGCGAACGAGAAGCAGTTGAGTGAGACGACAAGTTCGGTCAGACCAACGACCGTGGATGTGTCAAACTGGGGGTTGGGTCGAAGGTCAAGGAAATATTTGAGTGCACGCAACCCCTCGTGACGGATCACCGTGTAAAGGTTCTGAATGTCGAGAGTGAAGAGAAGTTTAGAGGGGTCAGTAGATAAAGGGAAAGAGCTGAACAAACAAAGCGCATGGTTGGTGTCATGGATGTGAGAGGGAAGGGAAGCCGCTGGGGGGGGGAGCAAGGACACGGTCAAGATATCTGGAAATTTGTTCGGAGACGATGGGGTGACTAGGGTTGTTAGGTTTGTGGATTTTGGCGAGGAAGTAAATTGTGGTGCTGCGGGGGTGGGGGAGGGGTGCAGACAATGAGGTTGGAGGCCGTGGGGGAGACGGAAGGAGGTGATGATGTCATAGATAATAGAGAACAGTCTTTTGGTAGCTAGGCGTGGGCTTGAAGGGCAGAGGGTAGTAGAAAGAGGTGTCTTGAAGTTGGTGGAGAACTTTCGCTTTGTAGAGGTCCACGCGCCACCTTACCACGGCCCCATACTTGTCGGCCAGTTTTATGATGATGTCAGTGCGGCGTCGGAGACATCGAAGGGCCGAAGCCCTCAGCTGCAAAAGAAAAAAAAGAACGTGCAACATTTAATGCATTAAGGTATGAAGTTACGGTACCTCACATTTTAATTTCAGATACTACTGAGGTCAGATTTACCTTGAGCCATACTGTCATTGATAAAATAAATATTTCTCATGTGAAAAGGTTAATTTAATCGACAATTCTTTCTCCCAATATGTGTGGCCTTATACTTATGTTGCAAGTCGTTATTATAATTGCGGTTACTGTTATTGCTCATCGAATCAGTCAAACGTATCGAGCGGAGTTATATGAATGCTCGAAAATTATTTTATTCCATTAAACATAAGTCACTTTTTATAATCTCATTGCATTTTCAATACATTAAGTAACTGAAGAGGAACATTTTTGTGGAATATCTTTTCCTCTGGGAAACGTTATTCGAAATTTCATTTGTAGCTTGCTGTTAAATTAAACGATGTTCCTATTTTTCAAACAGCTGTGCAAGTGTATTAGAAAATTCTGTCAATGAGAATTACTACCCACTGTATTTGAAGATTGTAACGGTAATAATAATAATAATAATAATAATAATAATAATAATAATAATATTAATAATAATAATAATAATCCATCCAAAAAGTGACAGACAGACTGTATGTAGCAAGAAAAAGAGGGGGAAGAGAACTGATTGGATGCGAACGCAGCATTAGAGCAGAAGAAGGCTCTAATCTGTGCTGTCCAAGAGCAAGCACTAAGAACGAATTACATCAAAAACAGAATAGACAACACATTACAAAGTGATAAGTGCAGAATTTGTGGATAAAATGCTGAAACTGTATGGCATATTACCAGTCACTGTACGCCACTAGCACAGAAAGAATAAAAGAGATGCCATGACAATATAGGAAGTATTGTCCATTGGATACTTTGCAACAAGTATGGACTTGACAGAGCAAAATGTGGTACCAACATAAACCCGAAGCCATCATCGAAACTGATAATACAATGATCCTATGGAATTTTATGATTCAATGCGACTATGTGATAGAAAATAGGAAACCAGACATAGCATTAATTGAGAAAGAAAGCAAACGATGCTGGATCATAGATATAGCATTCCCAGCTGACAAGGTATGCGATAAAGAAGAAAGAAAAGTCGATAGATATGACATGTTACCTTGGGAGGTTAAGCAGTTGTGATCGCTGAAAAAGGTAGCAGTAGTACCAATGATTATCGGAGCTCTGGGAACAGTAAGGAAAAATCTTGAGAAGTACATGGAACAAATAAGGGCAGCAATAAGGGTGAAGCATTTGCAGAAACAGCACTGCTTGAAAGCGCTGGAATACTTCGGATGGTGCATGACAAATAAGGGTGTTACCTTGGTTCACTTGTTGTGAATAGCTGGTACCGTAGTACATCACCAGCGTTAGAAACTGTGTAAAGACAATAAATAAATAAATAAATAAATAAATAAATAATAATAATAATAATAATAATAATAATAATAATGATAATAATAGAAACAATTCCTATCATAGTAGGTGCCTTAGGTATAATAAAAAAAATATTCAGACAAATACATAACAAAAACACCAGGACTTACAAACATATATAACATACAGAAAATTGCACTACTGGGTACTGCACACATTCTACGCAAAACACTTTCAATACAGTAAACATAAGAGCACCACAGCAAACCACAGCACATACCCAAGGCGCACAGAGCTGCGCTCGGTAGTGAAGTGAAAGCACGTTTTAAAAATAAAACTACTGAACAATAATAATAATAATAATAATAATAATAATAATAATAATGATGATAATAAGTAAGTATGGATATGAGGTTACGGGTGTTTAGTACCAACATACACCGGAAAATGTAAGGGTCGAACAGGGGAAGGCAAAAATCCTCTGGGATTTTGATTTCCAGACAGACAAAGTGCTGGAGCACCGAAGGCCGGACATAGTAACCTTTAGGAGGGTCAATTGACGTGACAGTTACAGGAGATCAACATATTACCATGAAGGAGAGAGAAAAGGTTGAGAAATATGGAGACTTGAGAATTGAGATCGCCAACATGTGGCAGCTACGAGAGTCATATATAAATATAACGGTTGGCCCTATTGTCATCGGAACATTGAGCTCAATATCACCCAATCCGAAAAAAACATCTGAAAACTTTAGAAATACCCTAGAATCTAGATGTATTGCAAAAGTCGGCATTACTTGGAACTGCACGCATATTGCATAAAGTACTGTCTGTGTGAGGTCCTTGTTGTGACTTGACAAACAGTACAAACCCCCAGTAGACACAATATCTTCAATCAACCATCTCACGATATTATAAACTGTGCGACGTCTATAACAACAGCAGCAACAACAACAATAACAACAACAACAACAACAACAACAACAACAACAATAATAATAATAATAATAATAATAATAATAATAATAATAATAATAATAATAATAATGATAATAATATACTGGGCAGGAACAACGTAGAATACAGTAGCACAAACAGAAACACCACTAAGCTACCAATAAAAACAGAAAATATAAAAAGCAAAACAAAAAGAAAGAAAGCCATGAGTAATTACCAAACGCCATGATCAAATACTCTCCTGCATCAGTTACAAGACTCATTTCAGATGGGACGACGAGTGTTTTTGGTCACTCCTACCAATAATTGGGCGAATGTAGAATCTCACTTTGTAGCCGTTGTCCCATTCTTCTTATTCTCTCCCTCATTCCTTTATTTCCTCAGCCCCTTACATGTGATGCATATCTCTCTTCTGTTCGATCCAACGAGAGATCCTCTATATGGTCACTCACCCTCTAGAAATAGTAGTTAAGTCTCCATCTCCTGCCATCTTAAGAAGGGAAGGTCACCTTTAGTAATGGCTTAGATACAATTTAACTGAGGGAAAACGGTAAGTTGGCTCATGATGGGATTCTCATCCTTAACAGCGCTAACAAGAGCAGTAGTAGCATGATCAAAACAAAGTAGCTCTTTTATGTAGAAAATAGAGCATGAAATCAATTGCTAGAAATAAAAAGGAAGCTACTGTTTCATTATATCCGCTCTAATTTTTCTTTCAAATGTAATATTGAAACGCACCAAAAAAAAAAAATTGTTTGAGAAGTTACGTTTTTGGAAATGTCAAAATTTATAAGTCTTGTTGCAGACGTATAGTGGATAAAAGCTGAGAATAGTGTAGCATGTTGACACAATGGCTCGGGCGCCACAGCATAACAGGTGCATAAGTTTGACGCATGTCGTCGGTAGATTTCTTTGTATGGTGCAGAGAGTTACAATTCCGGGCTGATCTTTACTCTTCCTGCAATATATCACAGAGAGGCATGGTAATAAATTTAGAACCGATGGCGTTTGATCAATTGAGATCGTGAGGTAGAAGGGGTAATGATAGCAATGACAATGATGGTGCAAGACAATATTCGGCCGTTAAACTTGTGGCAGCAGAAGCCATTTGAAGGATTTCTGCATCAGTGAGGGGGAGAGAAAAGAGGAAACAGAGTGAAGAACGAAAGAGAGAGAAAAAAACACAAAGAAAGAAAGGAAGAAAGAAAGAAAAGAAAGTGGTGCTTGATATGAGCAACAAGGAAATGGTACGTTTAAACTAGCGACTGTTTATTACTCGATGGAAGAAAAAGGCCAGATTCTTTTTAGGTGGGTAAAGACTTCCTTAGAAATGATCCGCTGTTTAGGGCTGGCGGGAGACTAGAATGGCATGTTAGACAGGTTGCAATAGTATGAAAAATACTTGATGGGAGGGAAAGCGCAAATCCCTCAAAAACTTGCTCACAAACTTCTAACAGTCTCAAAGGACTAATCCAATTTCCTGAATGCGCCGGTGTGGACATGAAGCAGGTATAGCGAATCATTTAAATGGCATCTAGACAAGATATTTATTCGGTCAGTGGACACAATTCCAGCCAGTCGACTACACAGAGCACTAATTTGTGTTTTTCACGGTCGACAAGAAGAGAATTAGGCTACGGGATACAATTTTCAAGCACCAGTCATAGAAGGCATTAAAGAGAATGATTAGAGTCGTACAATGCATTAAAGAGGGTGAATAATTAAGAAGCAAAGAAATGGTTACAGAAAACAAAATAAAATTGAGTAAGTACTACTAAATAAATCAGAAGCGGCTATTGTGACAAACAACTAAATCACCGCGCTATCTACGAGCATGCGTCTATTTTTTCAACGCGAAACTCGAAGATTGCCATGTCAGTGTTAAGGCCTGGGTGGCAGAGAAACGACATGGCAACGCAGTCTCATTTCTATCTTTAGACAATCAAGACCAGCACGAGTTATTCTATTCCATGTAGATATGGGTAGTTTTTACCGGAATTTTATCAGGAAGTTCGAAGGAGACGATGAGACCGGAGACAATAGTGGAATTTACTATACATTATTAAAGAAGAGATATATAATTTATTGCTTTTTATTTAGAAATCTATTGTTCGAATGTCTCAACATATTTAATTCCATGCTATATTGGTAGGTATATGGCAACGGAATAAAATGATTATAATAAAGTATTTTGGTTCAATGCAATTTAGTAAGTCTTTTCTTGTACATCTCTTACTAGTTGACTTTAGGTCATACGTTTTTGGCAAAATATTCGAAATACGCAAATGATTTATAATAACCAAAACGATTGTCCAAAGAGAAAATAATAGAAATATATTTTTATAGACATAGTGTCTTATAATTCTGCCCGATATTCGAATTGGAAACATGTTTATAACCTCTCTCTTTTTCTCCTTCACACATACACTCTTTCCTTCATATGTACATACATACATACTCACATATACATTACCTTACAAATCTACACGGAGGAAAATATATACGTATAAATATATATATATATATAGACATACATATGTGTATATATACATAAATACATATATATACATATATATATACATATATATACATACACATACATATATACATATATATATACACATACATATACATATACATATATATATATATATATATTATATATATATATATATATAGATATACATACATATACATA
>NC_068983.1:148062375-148069352 GCF_001194135.2 Octopus bimaculoides | reverse complement strand
TATATATATATATATATATATATATATATATATTATTATATGATCGAACGCTTCACATCCTTTTCCAAGTAAGTTTTGTCTTAATAATTCCGATGGGTACTCTACAACCTATCTCTTTTCTATCTCCCTCTCTTGTTCTTCCTATCTGATTTCCTCTCCCACTCTTTCTCTAACTCTTCTCTTCTCCCCTTCATCGTTATCTTTCTCTCCCTCACTTTTTCTCCTTGACTATCTTGTTGCTCACACGTGACCAACGGTTATCTAACTTTCTTTATTCTACTTCCTTCCTAAAGACAAGAAGTGCTTTTGCCTGTCTCTTCTCAAAACTCGTTTCTCCTGCGTTCACCACTTCACCTCATGGCTTATCAGCCCTTACCGTTTGTTTTTACTATTTCGTTCTCACTGTCCAGTTTTTGTCATCAATTTAACCCTCCGCAAATGCCAATTTTCTAAAAATTTGCTTTGCGGGAACGATTGTTTTCACGAAGTCACGTCTTGTCCCTACGTTCGAAACGTAGAGTAGATAAAACAGGGAACAACTGATGAAAGTAATGTTCTTTATGTTGCCTGTCTCGTTTCTCTATTTCGTTGTTCGAAAACAAGTTCGTTTTCGATGTTTTTGCTTTTTGTATTCTTGTTTCTCATTTTGTTCACGTTTTTTTGACGTCCTGTACCCATATATTCATGTATATATACATCTTTATATAGGTATGTACATATATGTATATATATATGCATATATATATATATATTATTTATATTATTACATACATACATACATACATACATGTGAATCGTTGGCGATTTCTTTCCGTCGTCTTCCTTTTCTCTTGGAGAACCCTCTGTCTCCTGTTTCTGAAGAAGTGCTTTGCTTGAAACGTAAAACCACCTTTCTTTCCTTCCCTGAGCGTCTACTGATAATTTGCGTCCTCGTACTGTTTTTCTTTTCGTGTTTGTTCTTCGTTTTTTAGTTACGATTTATTTATATATATATATATATGTGTGTGTGTGTGTGTGTGTGTGTGTGTGTGTGTGTGTGTGTGTGTGTGTGTGTGTGTGTGTGTGTGTGTGTGTACACGTATGCTCATATGCATACACTTATATGTGTATGGGTGTGCCTGTGTGTAGTATAGCAAAATTCAAAACTAGAGAGTATATCCTGAAATCGGTATTACCAGGACAAGCTAAGACGATGGGAAACATCTACACGGCAATCCATCAACAGTGTTAGTCAGGGATGGAAGCGAAACATATACCGCTCTCACGACAAATCACGATCTGTTTTATTACATTTTCCACATGTTTCATGCTAGCTTACTTGCTTTGCTATGCTGTCTTTCATACTATCCATGCACATTTAGCGGCACGCCTTCCTTTGTTCTTATGGTGAAATATCGATCTGTCTTTTGTCCACATCAGCTAAACTTGTGTCTTCTGCATTACATCTACCACAACTTTCGTTACCTAGTGGGGGTTACCTCTGGGACCTCAAGGGCTATCCTCACTAAACATTTTCTTCCTGTCAACACTACCTGTCTTTTTTGCTACGTCCTGTACCCAGATATGCATCTATATATACATGTAGATGTAGGTATGTACATACATGTACGTATATACGCATATACTCATATATTATTCGTACATGCATACATACACGTGTGTGTGTATGTATGCATGTATGTACATATGCAGACTGTAGAGATTAAGCAAAAAATGCAACTAAATACTGCAGAATATCTAGTAAGTGATCCGCTAATGTTATCAATTCACTGCCATATCACAAATTTATAACTTATAGATATTAGTTTCTCCTTGGTGAGTTATAAGGCCACGCATTTTAAGGAAGGGAAGGGATAACTGAGAAATTGTGACATCCATATCGGATTGAATTGAAGTGAATATATGTAAACCAGGAATTAAAACTGTGCTATTGAAAACTGTCGTTTGGTCTAGGTTGTTGCCTGCTTCCACTAATTATAAAATTACGCAACTCATAATTAATTTAAATATAGAAATATATTTGACGCAAATATTGATTTTGTATGTTGTATAAATCTTAATGGTTAATTAGCTCATCACCAAATATTTCCCTTACATGAGCTATGTCAAGTCATCGTCAGAATATTGGCAAGGTTTGAATATTAGAACATATATGTGGAGTAAATGAAGGGAAATGATTCAACTAAACATCTAAATTGTGTAGTATACTTGTCTCAGTGGGGGTTTACCACCACACTGAGACATACATAAATACGCTTAAATATAGACGACTAAAAACGCCAGATGTTAATGCATTCTTTTTATAGACTAAATAATATATTATTTTCAGCCTACCTCATTGAAAGCTGTTTGTATTGTTCTTATGTGTAAAGTTCAATAGGAAAAAAATCTTGGCAAACTCACTGTTACAGAAAGATAACACCTGAAAATTAATGAAGTGATGTAAACAATTAATGAAGTGAAGTGAAAGTGTTGCATCTACGAATATTGATTATATTTCCAAGATCTAACAATTTTCTTTCAAAATAAAGTTCTTAACATTTCCCTTCTTAATTATTTCGCTTTCATCTGCGGAAGAGCAATATTGATATACAGCCATTTATGAGTTATATAGAGTAAACGAAACAAGCGCTATTGAATAAGATATTTTGCTACTATGTGAATTGACGCTGTAACGGTTATGGTTTGCGACTCTGTTTTCCTTTTTTTTTTTTCATTTTTGTTTTCATTTTTACCACTACTAGGCTTTTAGATCAGATTTTGGTTTCAGTGAAATTTTCCTGGTTTAACCCTTTGGGTGGTTGGAATACTGCTGAATAATCTTTGGAAAGTCAAATCAATCTGAAGATATCGTTTCCGAGTTTTAAACACTCGACAAAGTAGGATATTTTAAAGGCTTAATCAGAGGAAGAAATACAGCACCTGAGGTCTTTATGCAGATCTTCTCAAATTGACAAAAGAAAAGGAAATTATCAAAACATTGTGAAAGGAAATCAAGCAATATGATTTTTTTTTTCTATTTTCTTTAATCGGTCGTGCGATTGATTTACTCTGTCACCGAGACTGCATCAGCTAACGAGTGATTGTATCATTGTATTTGTTACCAGAAACAGATGTATTTGCTGAGAATCTTCTGTATGAATTTGCCTCATTTTAAATAAATCATTGGCGTCTTAGGGTTACATTTATATTCACTTTTAAGTAATTGTGATCGATGATATGTTAGCTGTGCTGAGATAAAATTTTTTAAATCTATTTGATTTATCTTATCTAAGATAAACATATTTCATTGGGAATTTTATAGTGAAGATCAAAGTTGAGAGAAAATTTATATCTTTGCATCAATAAAAACATTTGGTCATTGTTGATTTACCCGATCATCTTGAACCAGCAAAACATACCTAGGTCATACAAGTAGTAAATAAAATACATTTTGTTAATGTACATATACAAAAATAAATCAAGGAGATAATGATGATCTGTGTTGAGGAATGAGTCCTGAATGAATTATATTAAATCTTACATTGTATCTGTATTGCGTCGTTTGTATGTCTAATTTTTGTAGAATTAAAACCCTTAGCATTTATCAGTCTGTTTGTCTCTAACTCTATCTCTCTCCCCCTCTCTCTCTTACTCCACCTATATAGTTGATGTACTCATAAAAATCTTATAACTGTTCCCCAGTTAATATTCTGTCTTACCAAAGAAGTAATATATTGGTTCATCACCGTCGCTTTCTGGAATCTGCTCCGTGCGCGTAAATAGATACCTGAACACTCCTAATCTCCATTGTTCTTAGATAAAATTCAGTCTATTTCAATGATTCATAGCAGTCAACAATAGAAGTGAAGCACATATTTTCCTACGTTGTACATTTAACTATATTGGGGAAACGCAGATTACCTTCTTGCTGTAGAAATAACACAAATAAAAAACTAGCTTCTCCAAAACAAAACTGATATCGAATAGATAAAGACTTGTGGGACTATAATGAAAACAACCAATCTACACAGTTAGCTGATTTTCATCGTAAAAGTCGAGATGTATTAAATGTGCAGAATATCAAATCAAATTCTTAACGAATGTATTATACTCTTCTTATTACCTATCCAATTCATGTCAACATGAAAAGAAACAGGTGTTAGAATATTGCTGATAGCATCTATAATTTGTTTTCTTTTATCTTTTGACACTTTCCTACTACATACAACTAAATGGACAGTTAGTCATAATACATACAAGTCGTTTTCTTACATTTAACATGTTAATTTACCTTCCACATTAAATAAACCTTTCATTCAGATCTATATTTAAGATTAAACTATCATGTTTACACACTTTGTCATTTTCTATCCACTTAATTTTTTTTCTTTCTTTTAACTTCCTAGAGTACTTTGATATCACAGAATCAGGCCATGATTTCGTTGATACAAAAAGTTCTAAATATCAACTTACAAGTGTTCTAATCCACCATCAAAATAATGAATATCAGTAGTGTCTGAGGGCTTGCAAACCTCGTGAACACAACCTATTCTTCCTTACTAAACCAAATGAAAAAAAATTCGTCTTTTTTATGCATGATGTGCAAACTGTTTTACGTTTAATTTACGATGACTGGACGTGACCAACGCAATTCTATAATGGTTTACGCTAACATTGATCAATATTTAGCTTTTACTACACATGTGTTCTTCCTTCTGAAGACTCTTGACATTCCGTTATGAAAAAGACGCGAATAGGAGTACACCGATCTTTGTGATTAGTTTGGTTCGTAACCGTGATGTTCTATGTTCTATTCTAGCTTGCATTACCCATTACTCTGCGCAAGTTATCATCTATTGTAGCTTCCGGTTGTCTAATACTTATTAAGATAATATATGAGGATAAGGTCGATATATCTTATCCTGGCCACTTGATAACATCGATATTTTTATATATCGATCTTATCCTTATTTATATAAATTTATTTCGTCATTATATTCACTGCGGTAGATATACTGACAATATCGCACGAGGAGTTTTTAGGCGGGCAATTTAAACTGGTCGTGTGCATACGTGCATATATATGTATGTATACGTTCGTATATGTAAGTATATCGTATGTTTATACATATATTTGTATTTATGTGCTTTTCTGAGTATATTTCACTGATTAAAGCAGAGCATTTCTTATGCAGAGCCAGAAGTCCAGGATCTGGAATTATCCAGTAATTTTTGCTAGTTTATTTTGTCTTCGTCATCGCTCTTTGTAACATATGAACATTTATTGTGGTTTAGAGTCTAGATCTGACTACTATATTTCAGCTTGGCAGTATCTCTTAGATACCATATATTATAATTTTATATATATATATATATATATATATATATATATACATGCATACATACATACATACATACATACATACATACATTCATTCATACATACATATATACCACATCACCCTAACATCCCCAGACTGCAAACCCCTTGATTATTATATGTGGAGCGCAGTTAAGTAAAAGACCAACAAAACTCCAAGATGAAGGGAAGGTAAGAATTATGGCAGCATTCACCAACTAAAACAAGGAAACCGTCCAGAAGAGCTGCAGGAGATTCCGAAGTCATCTGGAGGTTGTGGTGAAGCCAATGCCGATTTTATTGAATAAATTTACTCTTTAGTATTTCAAGATAATTTAATATAATTTTGGTAAAGTGAACTAAGTGGCTAAGTGAACTTTGTTAACGGTATCAAAGAATCAGAAACCAATAAATTCAAATAGAATTAAAATCCAAGATAATTCCACGTGTATAGTAAGTAAATCCAAATATTGCCCACGAGAATTCCAAAAAAATCCAGGGTATATAACAACATGGACAAGAATGGAGAATATCACATCTTTAATTGATGATTACACCATACATTAACGACGCTCGTTTCTACTGTGCCAGCATGTTTAGATGTCGAACAAAGATACAAAATACCAGTCAAACCAATGTATCCCAAAATTTATGCTAATACAGGAGACCTAAAACAGGTTAATTCAAAGCGAACTGAAGTAATATCAATAATATAAGAACGCTACAAAAATAACATTCAGAAGAAATATATTATTCTTAGAAAAGCCAGTTTAGTATTTAAACTTATGATGGCGTTAGTTAACTGATAATAAAGAAGTGAAATTGAACCAGTGTTTTTCTTATTGACATAATGAACCTCCCAATATACAACAGAAATAGATATGTTTATAAGTATATACAGTGAATTGGTCGGTTGGAGATATAGTAGAAGACACCTGTCGGAGATGTTCCGTAGTAGGATTGAACTCGAAATCACATGGTTGCAAGCAAGCTTTTAAACACACAGCTACACTTTGAGTTATTATCATTCTTTCGTTAAATTATTGTTAAATTGCTATATTAAACATCAAGATTTTTCTTCTTTCTTGTGAACAATAACGGACACGGTTTCTTTTCTTCTTGTGGTAAATATGGTGCCTATACGACTGACTAAGAAACGAGGGATGGGAAGTTAACAGCACTATCTTAAAAACAAACGCTATATTGAGCTAACTGCAAAATATTTGAGCTCACTGCAAAACATATATTTATCTAATAAAGAATAAAAATTAAAGTAATAGAAAAGAAAATAAGATATATCGTTCAGAGACTTAACTTTCTGTTTTGATTTCCATTCGTTTACGAGCCTTGTCATGTTGATGAAAGAGCTGGCATCTTATAGCTGACGTGGTGATACTTCACCGTATATTTCCAATCATGTACAGCTGCACAAGTGAGGAGAGAGCCGGAAATCTGCATTATTTTTCTTAAAGTGATATACTGTACAGTGCCAGTTTTAATTAACGGACACTCCTCTTACAGTAAAATTACTTTCGATGTCAGTGAAAAGCAAAATTTACAGACAGCAAAAGCAACACACACACACACACACACACACACACACACACACGTGTATGTATGTATGTATGTATATATA
>NC_068983.1:148058153-148059163 GCF_001194135.2 Octopus bimaculoides | reverse complement strand
GTGCTAGCGTAACGAAAACAAGAAGCAATGTCTGAAAAGAAATGACAGCCTTTAAGAAGAAGGGTAAATTCTCCCCGTCGAAACAATACTCCGGAAGAAAACCAAATATTTCAGACAGGGGCCATCAAATTTCTACGCGAATTGTTAGAAAGGATCACAAAGGTACAGGTCCCAAAATTATTGCACAGCTTAATGACCACCTCGAGAACCCAGTTTCCACAAAAACTGTTCACTGGAAGCTGCACAAAGCTGGATTTCACGGGAGGGCTGCAATCAGAAAACCACTACTTTCAAAAACAAACGTTGCATAGCGTTCAGAGTGGAGTAAAAACCTACAGAATTGGTCCCCAGAATAATAGAAGATTGTTATTTTCTCGGACGAGTCATCCTTTACCTTATTTCCGATCATCGGCCTAGTATACATGTTGAGACAGCCAAAAGAAGCATTTGACCCAGACTGCTTTCTTCCAACTGTTAAACATGGAGAGGATCTGTAATACCAGTATTCAGTAATCAAGTGGTGGGTAGGGGGACAGACAGAGACACAAACACACTAATACATACATACATACATACATACATACATAATACATGCATGAAAGTACTAGTTCAATCAGAATGGACATTTAATATTCTATCAGTTCATTATATATTATTATCCTATATTATGTTATTATAAGATTGTTCATAAAACGTGTAAATAAGACAGAATTTCTTTCAGTAATATATTTTTCTATACACAATCATACACGCCCGTGTGTGTGTGTATGTGTGTGTGTGTAAGGTGAGCTGGCACAATCATTAGCACGCCGGCAAAATGCTCAGCGGCATTTCGTCCGTCTTTACGCTCGGAGTTCAAATTCCACCGAGGTCGACTTCGCATTTCACCCTTTCAGGGTCGATAAAGTAAGTACCGGATGAGCACTGGAGTCGATGTAATCGACTTACCCGACCCCCGAATTTGGTGGCTTTGTGCCAAAATTTGAAACCAATATATATATATATATATA
>NC_068983.1:148056915-148058040 GCF_001194135.2 Octopus bimaculoides | reverse complement strand
ATATATATATATATATATATATAATATACAGATAGAATAGACACACACAAATAAACAAAAACACACACACACACCCTCACACATACGCACACACGTATGGCGATATATTGTATAAATATTTTTATGTGTGTATGTATTGTATTAAAAGACTGTGTTTAAGTTTATTCTTTTAATCAAGGCTTCTCTTATTTCCCCTGTTTGCCCTTTATATTTTGTTAGCTTTATCGCTACGCATTTTATCCCCCAAAAAACCATCAGAACATATTACATTAGACAAACAAAAGAAGATTAAATAGAAAAAAATCGTTAACCGATATCTCAATCACATTCTGTAATATTTCCAAACATCATTTAAAATATTAATCACGGAAACTTTATTAATAACTGAACACAACTTAGAAATTAACTTACAGATAGCGTATCCTAATAACAAATAAAGGCCACTTCCTGATCATTGACATAATCCTGGAGTTCACTGTTAAAATTTTCAAATTCGACGCTAATGATACCATCATTAACATAACATCATTTCCATGTTTCCTTCCTACAATAAAACGGTTGCAGCACGCATTAATGGACTAAAAACTTGCATGCACATAGGAACTTTGCTGCTCCGCATAAAAATAATCAACTAGTAAAGAAATACAAACATTATTAATAATTTACAAACAAGTACAAAATTGTGTTTTTAATGTTTCGCTTAAACTAATATCTCACAATGTTACACTCATATCAGCACCAAGCGCACATTCTCTTGAGTATTTTTTTTTGTTTAAGTCATCAGACTACGGCCATGCTAGAGCGTCGCCTTGAATATTTTTCGCAGTATCTATCGTACCCAATATTTTTTCTATGGTACTTATTTTCGTAATTTCTATTAATAGCTATCATTCTCCCCTGTGTCCTCTCTCCTCCTCTTTCACTCTTTGTCTCTCTCTCTCTCTCTCTCTCTCTCACACACACACACACACACACACACACACACACACACACACACACACATATATGTATATATAATTGAAAATTGAAGTCAACAAGAAGGGGTACAGTTGAACATTTATTTTCTACCACTACAACTGCTTCGACACAACGTAGCTCTCCAGGTGTGCAGGTATTTGATTATGC
>NC_068983.1:148055646-148056687 GCF_001194135.2 Octopus bimaculoides | reverse complement strand
GTACTGCTGATTTGTTCTTCATGGTTGGTTATATATGCGATTGTCCTTAGCTGGCCTTTAAGATTGGACGTTCGAACACGTACACGCATACACACGTCCGCAAACACATACAAACATATCATATATATATATATATATATATATATATATATATATATTACACACATTCACGCACACATTTATATACGTATACATATACATATAAATATATGTATACACACATATATATATATATACACACACACGCATATATATACTAGCTGACGTATCTGGTAATTTCCAGGAAAGCAGGGCTTATCCCTTGGTTCCGTTCTCATAATTGTTTCGCTAATCCAATAACAACAATACTAAGTTTCTGTGCATTTACAGAGAAAACCGAACTGTCTTACACAGGATCTTGTTTTTAGAAATTCCCAATAAGTTATGAATATACAAATTATAAAGTCAGTTATGTAATAACATGAAATTAGTTACTCGATAGCAAGAATTCAAATAAAGTAGCCCCAAAAAGGGCTTTTATGCGTTCCCAGAGTATATAGAACACAGGCGGAAATACTAACAAGGCATGTATACTAAAATCGTGAAGCATGTTACGTAATACCAAGTTATTCAGATATTAGATAATAACAATTCAAAGTAAATAACTCTGAAAAGGGCTTCTGCGCGTTCCCAAAGAATATTACCCTCAGGGGCGCTAGTGTTGGTATATAGGGGAATTAGTCACTAACCGAAATAAGTGGATCATTATTTAGGAAAATACTATTTACTTGTTTAAGGGTTGTACTGGATAAATTACGAAAATAACTAACAGTTCAACTACTAAAAAATAGGCATAATCAGTTTTATTTTTACCAAATAGTTTAGGAAAATGAATGGGTGATTTCCCTTGGCTATAAAAAGGATCCCTTCCATGGGCCCTATTATCGATCTTTTTCAAAAATCTGAGTGTGCCATGAGGTTTCCAGACATGAGATCTACTCATGTGTCGTTTCATCAAAATCGATATATATATTTAGATACACACACACACACACACACACA
>NC_068983.1:148039657-148049205 GCF_001194135.2 Octopus bimaculoides | reverse complement strand
CTTTAACTGTGAGGAAGGAAGACTAGGAAATTCTTTTTCGAACGAAACACTGCAGACTGCAGCGTTCGTTTCACAAAAATTTCCATGGCTACAAGACGCCATCGTCTCAAAAAAAATGGCTAGAAAGCCGAGATTGGTTTTTATATCCTGGAAATGTGCCACACAGGGCAGATTTCCGTTGCAAAAAACTTGCACCAGAGAGTCTACAAGTTGTTATACAACTTTGTATATAAAATAAATTTTACAAACAAACTTTTTAAAACATGAAAAAGGCAAAACTTACAGAGCCGACACGTCTACCGTCCGTCCATAGAGATAGATAGATAGATAGATCGATAGATAGATAAATAGATAGATAGATAGATACATAGATGGATAGATAGATAGATTGATTGATTGATTGATTGATAGGTTGTGTGATTGATTGACTGAGGTATTTATACGTGTTTCTTTATTCAAAAATGCCAGTCCTGTATTCATACATCGAGGAAAACTGAACATTGACCATAGATTTTCAAATTATCCATCTATAGCAGCCATTTAAAATTTAAATCTTCCACTGCATATAGCACATTATATCTGTAATTGGTTTCCATACCATTTATTATTTATCGATCGTCGTACGTCCTATAAAACTGCGTTATGAAAATGCCAACCTCATAATAAACTCGGCACAAAGATAAATGTAGTTTGCTTTCCCTTTGTTACAATTCTAAAGCAGTGATCTTTAAAATGTAGATTGACATTTGACATTTTCTTCGCAATTCATCAATATATCATGATGGAAAATTTACATAATTGATAGGATTTTAAAATTCAGAAGTTGCATGTGTAGTTTTACTGTGTTATTCGTTGTCCGGATAGAGAATAATTCAGGGCTGCAGTTAATAGTAATGTCGGAGTTGTTGGTGGTGGTGTTTGTGTTACTCATGACAGTAAAGATAACTCTGATATTAGCAATAGTGACGTTCGCAGTGAGTGTAGTGATGTGAACGTTTATAATGGTAGTAGTAGTAGTAATAGTAGTAGTAGTAGTAGTAGTAGTAGTAGTATCGCTGGCAGCAGCAGCAGAAGCAGCAGCAGCAATGATAATGAAAGTGGCTGTTTTGCTGATGTCTGTGAGGATAATAGTGGCGATTGTTATGTGCTGATGAGTGTGGGTCTTGCAGCGTTTTTAGTAATAAAGTGGAATGATAACGGGGACTTTTCCCGACAGTTACGGTGAGGAAGGACGTTGAATCCTGCTGGTAATGCTGATGGTGATGTTGATTGTATCGGTGGTATTGTTGTTGAGGTATGTTGCTCTTGATGCCTATAGTGATGGCAGAGACGTAAGCGAGTATATGTTGGACGGGTAGATAATGATAGCGGTGAACGTAATGATGGTGGCGAATACTTTTTTTGAATAAAATATGCCATATACATTGTCCAATATGAGTTTCCGATTTCAATATGGTAGGGTGGGATTTGACTGTTATTTGTGCTATGTCTAACGGCCGCATAGCGACTCCTGTGTGAGGTAATAGTAATTGCGATGAAACTCGTTTTTATTGAACATTTGCTGAGAGTAATGGTG
Source organism: Octopus bimaculoides (assembly GCF_001194135.2). NCBI lineage: Eukaryota > Metazoa > Mollusca > Cephalopoda > Octopoda > Octopodidae > Octopus > Octopus bimaculoides. The sequence continues at coordinate 148,047,629 of NC_068983.1, read as the reverse complement.
ATCTTGTTTATGACTGTAGTTTCTGTGATGGTTAGTGGTGTGGTTATGATAGTGATTGGTGTGATGGGGATATTTGAAGTTGTAATAGGAGTGATAATGGTGGTATCGGAGGGAGTAGCGGAGGTTATGGTTGATGCTGATGGCCATAAAAAGCCACAAAACTACTCATGTTAATTTTGGCTGTCCTTCAATTGGTGTTCGTGGTGTTGTAGCTGATAGTGATGCAGTTAGTATTAGAGTTAATATGCAAGGCGGTATTACTGGTCATTGTGATAGTGGCTATAATTGTAGTGACCATTGCAGGGCAATGGTGGTGTACAGATGAGGTTAGGAGTGAACTTTCACCTCGGATTTCCTGTTTTCCAGACTTTAGATTTTTAATCACTGCTAGTACACAAACATCAATACATTCATCCTACCATACTTCCAACGAAATACCTGTAATATGCGCTATAAATTGACAATACCACTTCGATCATCCGTTTCAAGAGATTGCAAAGATCATTTGATTCACGGAAATAATCGATCAACCAATAGCGCCAAATAATCGTCGATAATATTCGATCTCTTGCTGAGACAGATTACTAACATCAATTTATTAACTGATTACAAACAGTTTTGTTAGAAAATCCTTTATGGAAAAATATCCAAACAACCTGTATAAATCGACAATTTTATTTTTTTGTGCAAACAATTATTTGAAAAATCAAATTGAAAATAAAAGACTTTGTCAATATTCAACTGTGTAAAGCTCTTCTGATAATTTTTCACAAGATAACGAGAAACGCGATTGCAAAAAAAAAAAAAAAAAAAAAATAATAAAATAAAATAAAAAATGGTAGAGCGTTAGATTAAATGCCCTTCGGTATTGGGTTAAGATGATTTACATTCCAAGTTCAAATTCCGCTGAGGTTAACTTTGCCTTTCATTCCTCTGAGGTCGATAAAATAAAGTGCTGTAAAGTGTTGGGATCGATTTAATCGACAATCCTCTCCTGTTAAAAATATACCATGTCATTAGCCTATATTAAGAACAATCCACAGCTTTTGCAGTGGATTGGAAGGAGCGTTTAAACGTCGATCAGAATGCCTTGCATTTTTCAGTTCTGTACGCTCTAAGTTCAATTTCTGTCAAGGTCGACTTAGTCTTACGTCCTTCTCGACTCAGTGAAATACAATACCAGTCAAGGAATGAAATTAGTATATTTGACTGCTTACTACCACTAAATTCCTGGCCCCGTCTCTATGTAAGAAATTATTATTATAAATGTTAAAGCGACGAGCTGGCAGAATCGCTAGCACTCCGGGCAAAATGCTTAGTGGTATTTCATCCGTCTTTATGCTCGGAGTTCAAATTCCACCGAGGTCGACTTTGCCTTTTACCCTTTCGAGGTCGATAAAGTATGTTCAAATTCCACTTACATAAAGCAAGTTCGAATTTGTATAAAGTTCAAATTCAACTGAGATCAACTTTGTCTTTCACCCTTTCGAGGTCGAGAAAATTAATACCAGTCAAGTACTGGGTTCGGTGGGATCGACTATGGTTGTCTCCTGAAATTCCCGGTCTTGTGCCTTTTGTAGAAAGCATTATTATTATAACTGTTAACGCGTTGGGCGGGAAGAATCCTTGGGACGTAGGATAAAATACTTAACGTCATTTCGTCTGTCTTTACGTTTTGAGTTCAAATACTGCCGAGGTTGACTTTTTACTTTCGCTTTATCGGGGTCAATAGAATAAGTACCAGTAATTAGCTTACCCTTCCCACAAAGTAGTTGAAAGGATTATTATTATAATTATTGAAAAATAATAAACATTTAATAGCGAATTTGGTAGATCATCGGAAAAATGTCCTGCAGCAGTTATTTTGAAGTCTAGGACGTTTATCTCCCCCCACAATGGACAATAGCCCCCTCCTCAAGGACAGTTACCCCTGAGGACAACGTATGATGATTTAAAACTTCTTAAAATATTGGAGAGGGGGTAATTAACCGAGTGGGGGTAATTGTTCTAGGAGGTAGTTGTTGTCAGGGGGATTGTCCTATGGGGAGTAATTGTCCAAGGTGAGTAATCGTCTTGATACGGTTATTTACGTCTCTTTACATTCAAATGCCGCAGACACCGACTTTCAATCCTTCTCTTATCCGGGTCAAAAAAATAAAATATTAGTCAGATACTAGTGAATATTTAAGCAACTACACTTCTACTCTAAACTTTGTAGTTTTATGCCAATAGTAATTAATCTTTTTCTGAATACATAATATTGTACAAATGTAAATGATGGTCATTACTAAAAGTGGATGTTTCTGATTTGAGTTCAAGCCCAGCTATTTCTAAGGGGAGTATATTTGTCGATCCCATCGATTCCTGTAATGGTCCTTAATTTCAGCTATTGTGGAGAGATGAAAGGCAAAGTTAACCTCGGAACAGCCTGCTCGTGAAATTAACTAGCAATTTGCAGAGCACTCCACGACACGTGTACCCTTAACGTAGTTCTCGGGAAGATTCAACGTGACACAGAGTGTAACAAGGCTAACCCTTTGAAGTACAGGTACAACAGAAACAGGAAGAAAGACAGAGAAATTTGTGATCAAAGAATACAGCAGGGTTCGCCACCACCCACTGTCAGAGCTTCGTGGAGCTTTAAGTGTTTTCGCTCAATAAACGCTCACAACGCCCGGTCTAGGTATCGAAACCACGAGTCTGCTGCCCTAACCACTGGGCGATTGTGCCTCCACTATATCTAAATAAGAATCTCTTATTATTATAAAAACCTAATAAGCCGGAGAGCTGGCAGAACCGTTAGCACAGCGGGCTAAATGTTCAGCGGCATTTCGTCCGTTTTTACGTTCTTAGTTCAATTTCCGCCGAGGTCATCTTTACCTTTCTTCTGACTCCTTTTGAGAGTCGATGTAATCGACTACCCTGTTCCCTAAATGTTTGGCTTTGTGCCTAAGATATTAACAAATATAGTAGTGGTCAAGGCGGCGAGCTGGCAAAACCTAGCACGCCAGACAAAATACTCAGCGGTATTTTCTTCCAACTTTACGTTCTGAGCTCAAATTCCACCGAGGTCGACTTTGCCTTTCATCCTTTCGGAGTCGCTAAAATAAGTACCAGTTGAACTCTTGGATCGATGTATTCGTTTAATCCCATTCTCCAAATTTCAGATCTTGCACCTACAGTAGAATTATCGTGGTCAAAGCGGCGAAATTACAGGAATGTCGTATTGGAGAAATTGGTTCGCGGTATTTCTTTTGGCTCTTTACGTTTCGAGCTCAAATTCTGCCGGAGTCGACTTTGTTTTTCATTCTTTAGGTATCGATAAAATAAATACCACCTGAGCTTTATGTCGACGTAATCGACTTCTAATCGTAATCGGCCCCTAATCATAATCGGCCCCTAAATTTACCGTTCTTTTGTCCAAGTAGACTGGCAGAATTGTTAAAACCTCGATTTACTTCTCGCCGTTTATTTCTGATGCAAACTCATGTGAAAAACGAAAAAATAAATAAATAAATAAAATAAAAGAAATGCAATTATAATTTGGTGTTGTATATTATAATTGGTAAAGCAACGGTCGAAATGCCTCACGATATGAAGTTATGACCGTTTATAGCAAGACTTTGTGGAGGCACTCAGCCTATAAATTTTAGTATATTTATTATTTTTTTATTTCTTTCAAAACTTTCTTCAGGTACCCACATTTTCAACACGGAAATTACAAATTTGCCAAAAAGTCAGTTTCCAAACTTTTAGTTTCTCTCGCATGTGAAATGTTTGGTTTTGAATTTATATTCATTGAATTCTATGTTAACAAATACATAATTGAAACATAATTTTTTTTAACTGCCATTTTCTTCCTCCTACCGTTTCGAATATCTATACTTGCTCCGGTACCGAAGTTTTGGAGGATTTTGTACTCTTCTCTTCGTTTTTATATGTGTGTGGACGCATGCTGGCAACAAAAGGCAAGGAGACGCCAAACTAGAAATACTAGAAATAACAACCAGATCATCAAGTCACACATCTAATGTCATATAACATAAAGAGCTCATTGGACAATATTGTCTAAGATGTACAAAAATAGTAGATTATAAATCTGAATTTTTTCTTTCTTTTCTGTTTTTGCAAATTAATCATCCTTTTTTTAAATTACCCCTCACCGACTTTTGGAATAATAAAACGACCTAGCAGAAATAAAAAAAAATGCATCAGCACAGTTGTTCCTTAATTAAAGGCAAAATCTAAATCGCAGTTGGAATCTGATTAAAGTTTTTTTGAAAAAAAAAAAATAGGATGAAGAGAATTCTGTCCTGAGTTCACTTACAGGCGGGGTACATTTGCTTTTTATCCTTCTGGATTTTATAAAATAAGCTGCTTTGTATCCTTCCGGACTCGATGAAGTAAATCGACTACTGAATTACAAGTCTTTGACTTATAACTCTAAATACAAAGCTAGACATTTACTGTAGATGGAACAAAACTAGAGGAGAAATTATTATAATTGGGTGTTCTAAGTTCAAACCCCACCGAGGTCAACTTTATCTTTCCTCCTTTCGTGGGTTGATAAAATGAAGAATCAGTCCAAGAACCGGTGTCTATGGTATCGCAAATTGCTGGCTGTGTGCCTACAACAAAAACCGTTGTTAACCGTGCTTTCAGTAGAATAACGGTAGAGCGACAGATAAATTTTCATACATTATTTAATTTGCTTATCTCAACATGCAAGGTTTCGTATTTTGCTGAGGTCAACTTTGCTCGTCTTCTTTCGTGGTTGATAAAACAAGTACTTGAAGATTACTGCGCGTATATATATATATATATATATATATATATATATATATATATATATATATATTCCTGTCGTTAAAAATGTATGACTATTTGCCTATTATAGATGACATTATCATTCTTCATTTATATTTTTGATAATATTGATTACCGATTTATATTTTATCTTAGGGTCGAATATTTTGGTGGACGATGATATGATGGTAATCTCCCGTAGTCCGGGAAAGGTGATTTTACAATTTCTAGCTGAACAACTTGCACAAGTGATTTGTTTATAAGGATCAAATGTATGTGTTGTACATTAACTCACTCTACAAATAAAAAAAAAATCAATGTTGCTTGAACAAGTGTACAACACGTCAGGTGTTGAAGTGATTTGCTGAAAAAATTTACAGAAACTGTTTTGCTGAAGAACACAACGCACCAGCCGGTTCAGGAATTGAAACCACGAACTCGCAAATACAATACCCCTAATCACTAGGACATGCGCCCTCATTACTAGAGGATATAGTGAGTATGATTATATTAACTTCAGTACTTGACTGGAATTTTTACTTGAAAGTTGAAAGGCAAAGTTGACGTGGTTTGACCTCAGTGCAGAAAGTGCCACAATTTATATATTGCAAGGCATTTTGTCCGACATTTTGAGTTCAAATTTTGTCCAGGTCACATTAGTGGTTTATGCTTCCGAGGACAATAAAATAAAGTGCTGGGTAAGTACAGAGACCGATTGACTAACTCCCCATCATCACTAACAAGAGCATTGAATTAGAAGGGCCAGCTGTTTCGGGAGAGGGACTAGTCGATTAATGGACCCCAGTGCTCAACTGATGCTTAATTTATCGACACGGAAAGGCAAAGTCGACCGCGGCGGAATTTGAGCTCAGAAAGTAAGGACAGACGAAATACCGGTAAATGTTTTGCTTGGTGTGCTAACGATTCTGTCAGTTCAATAATAATAAGAGGGATATAGCCAGAGCTAAATAATCTGCTATACTATGTGTTCAAATCCCGCTGAGATCAACTTTGTATTACCTGTTTCTACATTCATTGAAATACCTATAAAACGCCTTCGGAAATTAATTCAATGGAACATTCCAGTCTCTTATATATGCATTACTACCTGCTTTGATCCAGTATAATATGAGGATTATCGTAATCACTAGATTGGCGGCAGCGGTAGTAGCTGCAACGACTCCTGCAAATTAGTTGTCTAGTCCCAAATTAGCATTGATTGGACAGACTTATCATCAAAGCTTTTCAAGCCGTGACTACCTCAGTTTTCATTTTTTTTTCTTTTCGAAAATAATATAGTCTATCGAAGATAATATCATTCAATGTATCTTCCTTTTCTTTCAAAGATGGTAGTGCGTGATTAGAAGGGGATTTAACTGCTATATTTAACAATTCTAGCAACTATGATGAAGCGCTTTCGGCTCGACCCCATCCGCTCACATTTATGATAGTTTTTAAAGATAGTAGTAGTATTACTATTTGTGATAGTAGTAGTATTAATATTACTATTAGTGGTAGTTGTAGCAGCAGCAGCAGCAAAATTAATTGTTGTAGTGGCAGTAGTAGCTTGCTACTGCTCTTACCATGAATAGATATTTTTATTATTTTATATTATTACTATCTTGCTTTTTTTGTTGTTTTTTTTGCTCACTGAAATCTAATCAAGAGCCGATCGATGCTAGAAACTAGCAAAATTATAGGTCGAAGACGTTGTAAGTCGATTGGGTTGGTGTTGTCAGTGGCTGGTGGTTGGTGAATTGTTTTTACATCATGCTGCTAGCTGGTATTGATATCGATTCACAAGTAAAATTTAGTCAATGCCTGAGGGAACAACAAACGACATTTGATCAATTTCTTCCCAATACAACTCAAGCCAAGATGTCAGTATTGATCTGAGCTGCTTCATTGCACAATTACGTAAAATGCCAGCGATATGTCAAGTGCAACCAAGGATGAAACAAAATTCCTGCTCTCATTGCACTACTCTACTCTAATCTACTTTAACCGACTCTATTCTACTCTATCGGAATCACGAATTAACAAAGTCAGCGTTGTTCCTTCAAAGATTAACACCTGTTGCCGTTTGCAGATATCACACCACATTGATCCTTATTCTTGAACTTATGTATGCATATATAGATATGCATATGTATATATGGATATAAATGTGCATGAGTGTGCATCTGCATACACACACACATTCATATACAAACAAACTACACAGATGCACGTATATATATATATATATATATATATATATATATAGTGTGGGTGTGTGTATTTATATATACAGCTTAACTTCCCCGGGAGACGATAAAGGAATGTCGTGTTGATGTGGTAGGTAATTGAAAGAAAGAGGCTGAACCTGTGTTTTAATCTGAATCCATAGTAGAGAATTCACGAAACATTCTTCCGAATTGGCTGACTGATCACGTCTCACTGAACATGGAGATTAAATTGTTTTACGCAATTTACACATCCTCTACCATCCATGAAATCATATACTCGTGAACAAGGTTTTCAAGACCTACCCGCATCACAAATGTATTTACATAATTTGATTTGCAGAAAATTCTAGAATTGAAACCAACACTTGGGTTGGTCATACTTTTAGCGAAAGAGAATAGTTTAGTGTAAACTATAAGCCCCAGTTATTTGGAAGAGCAACGTGGTTTCAATATATATTAGAAGGAAGCAGGCGAGTTGGCAGGATCGTTACCACGCTAGACAAAATGCATAGTTGTATTCTTCCAACTTCACATTTTGAGTTCAAATTCCGCCGATGGCGACTTTGCTTTTCATCTTTCCATAGTCGATAAAATAAGTATCAGTTGAACTCTGGATCGATATAATCTAACTCATTCCCATGAGTTTCAGGCGTTGTGATTATAATAGAAAGACGATATATTTAAAAGGTTGACAGCTTTCTATTTCATTAGGTTACAGATTCATAGCAGAAAGATTCGTAATAGAAATTCTACATTATTCTAGCCTTTGGAAAACTGCAGTATATTCGAAAAGGAGTAAAGAGCACTTTAGAATGACAGATACATTTTTTCTTTTGAAGTGTCTATCACATATAGATTTCTATTTATCGTTTATACTGTTTCAATTTTTGTATTTACATCCTTGAGATATGCATGAAGATTACATCATTTTCTTTTCC
>NC_068983.1:148034832-148037803 GCF_001194135.2 Octopus bimaculoides | reverse complement strand
TATATATACTTTGGGTATGGTAGATGAGTCCAAAAAAAAATTAGATTCAGGTGAATATGGTACTTAAGTTGAGGCACCAGAATTTAGCACGGTATTATCCATACAATTTCAAAGTAAGGTGATTAAGATCAAAATAAGCAACAAGGATATCCAGAGGTAATGCAGTACGATCGTTTCATGTAACTCCATTTAATTGAACAATGCAATCATTAAATCAATTCAAGATGCAGAGCAATCCTCAGCTGCACAAAGACACAGAATTTAATTAAATTAGAACAGCTGGACACATTAGTATAATTATACCTAAAATCTCCAAGAAGATATATAGATAGACAAAGAACATGCTGTCTCCACTTCAGCATATAAGTTACTAAATTATCAAGAAGACTACCTATCATTGATTTTTTTTTTCATTGGGTCAGTTTTAATTTATAGACTAGTTTATAAAATCGTTATATATCTAAGGCTGAGAGAATAAAGGGCAGTATCTGTTAAGAGTAGGGCTGAGGGAGCAGAGAGAAATCATAGTTGGTATAGTCATAAAAATCAAGATTTATTAGAAGCAATATCATGAGGTTTGGTAAAGGAAAATTTAAATCAAGATGTTAGCTGACAAGTAAGGGTGTCGCCCATTAGCAGACCATTTATAATGAAACAGGGCAAGTCTTATTATGCAGTACTATAGTTAAATATTTCAAGCAATGTTGCTATATTGTATACAGTTAAAGTTTAGAGCTATTCAGAGGGTTATTAAGAAGAATATTATAATAAAAGGATTGAAATTTATGAATACTTTTGAGTATATACCAAACTTTTACCACAATTAGGGAGAAAAAGAAATTATCCAGAAATTGTTTAATATTTATACATATTGTACATTTAAATACTAACTCATCAGATGGTATCTGTGAATATTGATTAATTGGAGTATACTGGTATTAATAAAGTAGTATTGAGGTAAAAGAACATGTTAATTATATATTGATAAAATTATAATCTCAGACTTTTTTTATAAGTAGTGACTATATCAGTATAGTTTTATATAAGCTAAGTATGAATTTATAGAGATACAAAGATTAGCTTAATTTTATGAATAAATAAAGGCTAATTATAAAATATTATTACTGATAATAATGATATATATATATGTATATATAATAGTGGACTGCGACGAGCAGGAGGTGAGCTAATACTAGCAAACTGATTTCAATATATTGTCTAAGATCGGAGTTGTAAAAAAAAGTTACTCCAGTTACGCATCTGATGTAAAGGTAAGCACACACACACACACACACACATGCACACATAATATGTATATGTTTGTACATGATTATGTATGTATGCATGCATACATCAAACTTCGTAGTACTTCTTATTATTGATGTTCTTAATATTTATACTCCAGGAAGCCTGTATGGTTAAGGAGATATATTCAAAATTATCCAACAGAATATTCTGCTTATTTCCTATCTTATAAGAACTTTATTGGATTTATGTGTTAACTGTTGAATAACATATTTTGAATACCTTACTGAGAGCAAACCGGTAATCGCTTTGGGGTAATCTCCTACTGTTTACAAATATAATTATTATCGTTACTCAACGCGCTAACTAAACGGTTTACCTGATTATGGACAAGTATTGAAGCATCCCTGAAAGACATTCCACAGCCACCGAGGAAAGAATATATTGAAGACTTCATATATAAGACAAATTCTTTTATACATCGTATGAGATGGAAAACTTACTTTCCTGATATAAAGGATCTTTAAAATACTGTAATTGGTGATAACATACAGCGAAATTTTAAAATAAGACGATATTCACCACCTAACCAATATCTGCCCCTAGCGAAGATGAACTCTGGAGAATTGTTTAAAATGTAAAATTTCATAAATTCCCTCTTAGGAAGAACAAATATCTTCAAGAACTACATACTTTAGAAGAACTTTTGAAAAAAAGATGGAATTCTGGTTCATGTTAATAAACCGGTTAACCTATACCATTTAAACTACTGAATGTATCACTCACTTCTACAGAAAGAGATAATTAAAAAACTATGAGATTCCGGATTCCAAAAACCTGAAACAGCTAAACCTTCAAGCAAGAAAAATTATGCTAAGATATAATTTGGAAAATAAAACAGAACCTCATGAATATAAGATACCAAGAATTATTAGGGATCATAAACCTAATTTTGATACAAATCGAACTGTTAGATTTATATGTCCTAAATCTGATCTTGGTAAAATTATTAAGTTCATATTAGATAAATATAAACCGAAACTTAGGAACATAATAAACTAAATCTTTGGTTCAGTTCATATGAAGTGATTAACTGGTTTACACAAATACAAAATAAGTATTAAACTAAATTTATCCAGGTAGATATTTGAAATTACTATGCTTCTATGAGCCCAATACTACATAATAAGGCACTGATGTTTGCAAAGGAAAAGTTCAGAAATAACTAGGGGTGAAATAGATGTTATTCTGGCGGCTAGAAAATCTATCATCAAATTTGAGAATAAATACTGGATCAGAAAGTATAGACGGGGTATGATTGACATAGCTATGGGTTCGGCGCAGGTTACTGATTTATGCGATTACAATCAGAATGGCGTTATAAATGTTAAGCATAATAACATCAAACGGAATTTAAAAAATTAATAGAAGGGAACTCTAGGAATTTAAATGTTGCGAAAATGGAAACAACCCAAGTTAGCAAGGTTAATAACGTGAAATCGAATAAAAGTTCAGCTAAAATTAGAACAAAAATAGCGTTATCTAGAGGAGTAAATAGCGATAAAGAATTTGGTGAAAATGAATATAATTCTACAATGATTGATCAAATTAAAACAAAATTTGAGAGAAATATAGATTATCTTTGCAATTGTTCTAATCGGGAATCCTGTTATGTGGAAAATAAGTGTAAGAATAAAAATTTAATATATATATATACATATATATA
>NC_068983.1:148027013-148034727 GCF_001194135.2 Octopus bimaculoides | reverse complement strand
AGTTACATCTGAGGGTAAGAAATTCTTTTACATCGGTGGAACATCATTCATTTTCAGGAAGAGTCTGGCAAATCATTTGAGTTCATTTAAAGACAAAAATAAAAGGTTCCAAACGGGTTTAAGCAAATTGATCTAGTCTTTTAAGGACAGTAACAAAGACTATACTATTGAATAGGAATTAATTTGTATTGTAAAACCATACAGACCTGGAACCAATAGATGTGACTTATGCTTAGAAGAATTTTACCGGATATTCACATCCAAGGGTAATATAATAAATTCTAAATAGGAACAAGCATTGAGATGCTTGCACATTAGACAATTTACACTTGCCAAGTATAAATGAATAAGTATCATTGAAACAATAGAAGGTTTTGAAACAATGGACTAAAAATGATTATCCAACTCGAAATGTAGATTGTTTGCGTCTAACGTAACGGACAGCTCTACATTATACAATGCAGAGTAGAGAAAAGAAAATCTTTAAACGACCAAATCAAAGGATATCAAGACCCTGAAGAAACTGCAGCGGTTTTATAGTATGATTGCAATTGCAACTCTTACTAATCGGTGCAATTGAAACGTGCTGGTCCATGGAAGGCGGTATATAAATTAAAGTATTAAAGGCAATGTAATGCAACTTCGTAGTAATCCGTACTACCAATATTGTTAATGTATATATATATATATATATACTGAAAGCATTTTTTCGTCTTATGAAATTTCACGATGTGGTTCTTTTAGTTTACATTTCTTAATGCAAAATATAAGTGAAAAAGCAAAGAAAGTATTATTATAAACTTGCAACGAATAGATGTATTTCATTCGAATGAGTACCTTACTAATATATTTATCTCAGATTTCAAAAAGATTCTTTTCATAGATTGTGGGCAGTATTTTCGATAAGTATTCTTTATGGAAACATATAAAGGCTATTCAACTGACAGAAAATATGCAGTTAAATCCTATGCGTAGAATTCAGAAGAAGAAAATAAAACAAATTCCGTTCAACAAATTCAGTTCAATAAATTCATTCTCCGAATAAAAAATGGACCTGTGTTAGAGGAATAGTAAAATCTTTTTATACCCCAGGGATGTGAAATTGTTCGCGATCAATGACATTGTTTCATTTGTTTTTAATACAAACGTCACTGAGAAATGTCAAAACCAGACAAATTTTCAAAAGTGGCTATTGCAGCATTCAAACAATGTTGTTGTTGATTTCATCAATGAAGAAATGCTAAAATTATTTGCAGTAGATGAAACGGTTCTGTTTAGTCAAGATCAATGTTCACATTCGGATGACCCTCCAGTATTCACTATACAGTACTTACAAAGATTAACTATTTCAGATTTGCCATCATATATATTAAAATTAAAGACTAATGCTATGACTATTCTCTGTACAATTGACCAAGACAATGGCTTGTGTAACAGTACACGCATAGTTATTCAATACATTCGAGCAAAATCGTTAAGGCAAAAACAGCACTGAAGGCCCGCATCACAGAAAAACGGTTTTTATTCTAAGAGTCACTGTTTCGTCAGTTGGTGAAGAGTTACCAATTATATTAATTAGATAACAATTTCCTGTTAAATTGACATTGGCATTCACAATAAATCACAAAGGCAAACATATGAGAAGATTGCTTTAGGTTTACCGGAACAACCAGTATTCATATGTGGACAACCATGTGTTGGCTTATCCAGAGTGTCCACAGATTTCCACCATATCTTAGTATTAGATTATTTTACGACTCCTTAAGGCGACAAGATGTGATTTAGCTGCTATTTCACACATTTATCAATAAATATCGAAAGTAAATATGTAATTGATAAATATGCAAGAAGCTCACTAAATGAGTTCGGTAACTATAATCTGCAGTACTTTAAGTTTCAATTTATAATGGATGAAGATGTTATTTCAAATGTAAATGAGATAAATTTAAACACTTCAAATAACAAGCAAAACTTTACTGCAGCATAATTTACCTTAACCTTGATCAGTGTTTCATTGAAAACACTGTGATATATAATTATATGTTACAATGATATCACTACAAAACACTCTCGTCAGAATAGTGTTTTAGCACTATGTATATACATCTCATGAAATAATCTCATTGAATGGACTTTCTGGAATTTCAGTTACATGAACACACTACATTACACTTCTATATAATTGATCACTACGTGGAATGATAACCGAGTCCGTAAGAGGAGCTTTGTGGCATAGTCGCAGGATTATCTAAATCCACATCCTATACTACTCATCTACATGTATGTATGTATGTATGTATGTCATTGTTCAGTTTTATTTCAATATTTCTTCCGAACAGAGAAAGAGCCGGTTGGTTTCTAACCGAGATCCAAGGTCCTTTCATTGGAATTTCAACATCAACAGGGTATTTTTGCATGTATGTATATGTGTAGATTTGTATGTTTCGATTTTTTGCCAGTATAATTTTGGGGCGAATGCCTCTGTTGTTTAGCTCTATGAGCTGGCTATACAACACACGATCTGTGTCCTTATATTTTCGAACAGGGCAGCTTAGCATCCCCACCCAGCACAAAGCAGTATCTGTGGACCAAACAGTATCTGGGTTCAAACATACTGCGTAGCATCTTGAGTTCTCCTACTATAGGCTCTGGCCGACTAAAACCTTGTGAACGGAAGAAGCTTGTCATTTATGTCATGTACGCGTGTGTGTCTTTGTGTTTGTCCCCCACCACCTCTTGACAATCTTTATTGATTTGTTTGCGTTCCCATAACTTAGCTGTTCGGATAAAAGAACCGATGGAATATGCATCAGATTAAGAAAAACAGGACTGGGTTGGCAGTGCCCAGCATCGCCACAGTCTAATGATTGCAACAAGTAAAAGATAAAAATATCCAAAGAAATAATATAATTTATAGGTATACTCTCCTATTCTGAAAAATAAAAATGAATACTACCATCTTATTGGTGTCCCTACAACAGACTACTTTTATCGAACAAGCATTGCAGTATGCCTAGATAAAATATTTCCATTAATGTGGAAAATAGCATTTCAGTTATGTAGCACATTGCTTATAGCACAAGTTAAAAAGAAATAATATATGAATAGAATATTATAAATGATTCTGGTGTTTTTTTTTACATTTTTAATTTTCGCTGTTTTTCAGTTTCTATTTTGCACGATTTTATTACAAAAACAAATATATATTTTTCATTTCAACTGAGTTTGAAAAAACAAACATTTTTTTTCTTTTATCACGTATATCAAATTATAGTACAGTTGCGGTACCTAAAAAAATGTTTTTTGTGAATTAGATAAATACTAAAACTACGAAATGTTCTCACTGCAGTTCTCTAGAGGATGGAAAAGGTTACGTTTTCAAAACTATGGAATCAATACATGTGAGAGGATGGTTTAATTGAAATCGTAGTGTTACAACGAAAAGACATTAAAGTATTCGGTTTAGATCTTTCTAATATTGTTTAAATCACATCATGGTCTATTTGCCATTTCCAACACCCCCAATAAAATGCCATTCATATACTGAGGTAGATTCAATTAACAACATATCCCAATGCTAGAAATAATTGATACTGTGCCGAGTCAAAAGACTTTATCGTTATAAAGCATATGACGGCGTAAGAGTAACAGAAACGCAAAATCGCCAAACTAGATATATTTAAAAAAAAAATAACTGCATTTCTCAATGTTCCGTGTTTAGATCGTTGAGAGACAACATTTTGTTTCATCTCAGTCAAAATAATTTCCAATCATATACAGGGACTTGAATCAGCAGCAAGAGAAAAATCAAATACAATTGCTGCTTAAAGCAGTAAAATCTCCTGCTCTATATGAGTATTACGAATAGAAAATTGTGGTACCTACATACGCTGGAAGACTTGACTTTTGAGTGCTCAGTGTCTTGGCCAACAGCACAACTTCGTGTTGATAATAAGATTAAGTCTCACTGAATCGTCGGCTCGTTGGCCGGCACCTTTGTCGACCGGCCATCTGTTTTAGTAAGGAATGATACTTGCAATGGACTAGCATCCTATCCAAATAGGAAATATTCACATCGCATTGAATAATTGTTTGGAAAACTTACCGGTACAACAAATACTTGTCTGTTATCAGTGTAGAGCATACACGAAAAATCGGGTCTGTCGGAGTTTCTTCTGTCATCTTTTCTGTGCGCACTGGCTCTCCAGTCATCGCTGCGTTAGCAAGTCGTTTTGGGGGTGCGAGTCGTCACTTTGGAGTAGGATGTTGGAGAGCTGTGTATGCATATTCGGATGGCGACAAAGTAATAGTGTTCGACAACAGTGAAGTTCAAATAGTTGATTCGATTCTAAAGTATGTTGGAGCGATGACAGGAGGAAATATAAATATTCCCTAGTCAGTGGGCTTTTGACTCGACCACTGGAAAGGAAATCTATGCCGTAAAACAGAATAATAGGTCATTGGACAGATGCACTGGTAAAACTGTTCGTGATCTGATTTAGTCCGAACATCCAGATGGACAGGAACTGGGGTGAAGTTATGGGTAGGGTGGCCATGCACACTCAGAAATGGGCTGGGAGGAGCCTATTACTGAATTACCGATCAGATGTGAATGCTTGCATTTTGTCCGTCATAACTCTCCGCCTTGACGTTGTGCCTTGCACCAGTTCCTATTTGTTTAGATGGGAGCGTCCGATTGCCGCGTCCTATGAAAGAGCGCGTTCCATTTTTCAGGTTGTTACCTGCTAACAAAGTCTGCTGAAAGATGGGCTGGACATGCCGTGGTTGCTAATGCGCAGATATGCGCATCGGCTGCATAACCTGACGATTTTCCAGGTTGGTGACCAGGTGTGATCTCCGTTTGTATGATTTTGGTTTTCTACAGCTCATCGCTATCATGAGTCAAGAAAAACAATAAGATTGGGCGTCTGGTACCTTGAATATCATCACGTGCTCACGGCCAATATGGTGGAAGTTTTACGCCCACCGAATAGAGATCTATTACAGAGTAAGAGCGATGACGCTCTCAGGAAACAAGGCAATCGACAAGAACTTACTAAACCATATGGTTATGGATATTTCCAGATATCCTTGGCCTAGTAGAGCTGCCGAAGGGCACTATTTATTCGAGATAAACTCTACAGGCATGGAAGTGCCACCAGACGGGAATGAGATCCACATAAATTGACAGAACAATATTGCACGTACTCATGCAAAGCCTAAGCGTTGCTGACTTGTGGAGTAACATCGAACATCCATGTTTCACAGTGTAGGTAGGCAGTGTTTCCCTGTCTATGGGTTATGACGAAAGAGATTGTGTGTTGGATAAAGCAGAAACGATTGATGATAGACAGTTTCTTCTCCAGTCAAGCCCTCATTATCATTTTACAAATTCCATTTCGACACGAAAATCAGGGTGGAAGGAAAGTGCTTTAACCAACCAATTTTGAAAATGGTGGCTGACTGTGACCTAAATTGTCAGGGGAATGGAAGCATTCTAAGTATGTATTTGTATATTACAGGACAGCATTTGAGCGATGGTTATTGCCCTTGTTGGTCTTGGTGTTCTTGGAGCTATGCGGTTCCTAGTTTGGTCCCAGTGGAAGAGTCTCAGGAATAATACGCCATTTATGTGTTCAGATATTTTGTGTTCAGTGTGTACTTCTTATCTCATTTCCCCCACCATTTCCTTTCTTCATTTCATCTTTTATGTCACTCCCATGCAAATTGAAAACTGTTCTTGTAATGTCCTCCTTTTCTGATGTCTTATCTGATATAGCATGTGAGAATGTAATTGAGATGTGTGTGGCAGAGTATGCGAAGTAGATAACATGTGTATGTCTGTAAGTGCATGTTTGCTAGTAATGTATATGAGTACACTGTTTAAACGAGTTGGCGTATATAATGTTGGATCTTTTGTTAATATGTTTTGTAGTTGTAGTGGGGAATTTAACCGGGGGGACTGGGGAAGGTTTGAATGGGTGATGTGTATAAGTATGTGTGAAGTCGAAAAATGGATGTTTAAATGAAAGGAGGTTGGGAATTGAGACCGTTTAGAACGGATGTTCGAAAAGAATAAAAATAATTCCTGCTGCTGGCAAGGTCGAGAGTCAGGAGAATCTTAGTGCAACGCCAGGTCGAACATAGGCAAGCAGTGAAAGGAATGACCAGCTGAACAGAAGTGGTAAGAAATCGGAGTATTATTCCCAAGTCTTATAGTCCGTAATTTTTTGCAAAACGGTTGACTACGTAGACCAGTTTTTTCCAATTTAAGTGGAAAGGAAAGGAGTACAGGGAACGCTGTAAATAAGATTGCAGGTGACACATGTGAAGGAGTTAATGATATAGTGGTGGGGGTTACCAGTGAGAAATGTATTGTTATAAAGGAAGAGGCAGGTGCTGCAGCGGGTGCATGAGCAAAGGAATGTGCCAGGTTGAGTGGCAGGAGTGGAAAAAGCGCTACGCAACAGGAATTTGCGTGCGTTCCGGATACGTTTGAATGGAGGAAGGCGTAAGTTCGGAAAAATTTAGGAGGTTTCTGGGTGGATGGAAGTATGCGGAATGCATGCAATATAGTGCGTTGGAGGGGTAGTATAGTAGGAGGATAGATCGGGAAGAAGACGCTGCTAAAAGAGGATAGACACGGGGTTCATGGGTTCATGGGCAGTCAACTGGCTGGGTATGGACGAACGCAACTTGGATTGTGATGGTGGATATCCTTAGTGGGTACTATTTCTGTGTCTCGATGTCGGAAATGAAGGAACTGAGAGTAAGGGATGGACAGATGGACAGAACTGAGAGTAAGGGATGGATGGGTGAGGTGTAAGAATGTGAAGTTGCAGTAGGAGTGAGATTCTGCAGGCATGTAGATGATGGATGTACTAAGGAAGGACTTCTTAATAGAGGTTTCGCAGACAAAGCAGAGAAGGGCAAGGTGTAAGGTCTTGGACCAAAGAAAGGAAAGAGTTTCATTGGTGAGTGAGATGGCGCGGATTCAATTGTCAATATACCAACCTTAAAGCTCAGGAGTGGGACCAGTGAAATATGAGAATATTTTGGCTTCAACATAGTCGACGAGCAGTTTCTCGGAGTTGGGTCCCCATTGTTAACCACACAACCTGTTGGTAGAACTGTTCCGCGAACGAAAATCAGTTTAGCTTAAGAGAAATTTCGGCCAGAGGAAGGTAGCAGTGCTAGGTTAAGTACTTATAATTACTATAAATTTTACAGTTTTTCTGCTGTTCATTAGAAATAGGTTAAACCTGATCCAATGGATATAAACGCTTTTCAACCGTGACTATTCTACCTTTGTAGATAGTAAGGTCTACATTAGCTAATATTAGCTTCCCATTTTGTTAAGACGGTTAAGATACACATGGAAGTTTCTTTGTTGGCTTTTTTAAAGCAGTTGTCGATCATATATCTCAAATTGAGGAAACCGAACATAAAACATGACTGGGAAAAACATAAATCAATGAAGAAAAAAAAAAAAAGGAATTGGATATTGACTTAAAGTCAATATATATATATATATATATACATACATATATATATATATATATGTGTGTGTTTGTGTTTATGTGTGTGTGTGTGTGTGTGTGTGTGTTTGTGTGTGTGTGTGTTTGTGTGTGTGTTTGTGTGTGTGTATATTTATATATATATATATATATATACATGTGTATCAATCTATATAGACATTAATATATATACATAA
>NC_068983.1:148024692-148026840 GCF_001194135.2 Octopus bimaculoides | reverse complement strand
ATATATATATATATATATATATATAAATATTGTAAAATCTAAAATTGATCAAATCTAGATATTTTAATGTATCAAAATATAAAAGGAAAGACTCTGAACTCGAAATTCTGTTTTTGAATCAAATTGAAGGAACTCTGAAATTATTTTATCGATTCTAATTCAGATTTGGGAATATTTTATTTGAATTTCGTTTCGCCCACGAATTTTGACTAAGTGAAAATCTATTTTTTCTGTAGTTTTTCCTTTCCTTTATTGATTTATATTTTCCCTGACATGTTTCATCTTATATAAAACTTCGGTTTTCTCAATTTGAGATATCTGATCGAAAACTACAGCTTAAAAACAAGCCAACAAAGAAACCGTTATGTGTATCTTTACCGTCTTAACAAAATAGGAAGCTAATATTGGATAGCGTAGTTCTTGATATCTAAAAAGTTACGATAGTCACGGTTGAAACGCTTTTAATCTGTTGGCTCAGATTTGACCTACGCATAATCTGCGCATCAACAGCAGAAAAACTGTGAGAAAAACATGGTATCAAAATTTATAAAGCCAATTATATTTACACCCCTTTAAAAGCATCAATGTCAAACAATCTCATTCATTTTTGCAGTAAAATATTTGAACTGAGACTTAATTCATATGTGTTATATTATTTTTCTTCTTGTAAACTACTATAAATCTGTGAGTTCTTAATTATCCTACAAATTTGAGACAAAATAACATCAACACAATATGGGTCACCAACTCGAAGCCTAATAGGTTCTTACAATCCCAAAGCTGTCGTGAAATTAAATTAGTTTTGCTATGCTGTGATGTAGTACCATATTAGCAATACTCATTCCCCATCCTCCCTCTCTCTCTCTCTCACACACACACACACACACACACACACTCTAATGCTTGATGTGCGCACGCTCTTGTGCATGTGTGTGTGTGCGTGGGTGGGTGCGTGCGCGTGTGTGTAGGAGAAGTATAACCGAAAAGTTAAGAAATTCACATCGCAAATATGAGGTCCTAAGTTTGATTACACTGCGTAACGCTTTTAGGGAATTTCACGTTCTATAGCCTCAGGCCAGCTCATACCTTCTGACTGAAATCGAATTGACAGAAACTATATAGTTGCCGGTTGCATGACTTATACCCGTAATTCTGCTGTACAATATTGACGCTGATTCAATCCAAGAATTACGTTAAGGCCCACGTAAATACTCTGGAATTCTCAGCAACGCACAAGCTAATTCGAAGAACAGGTAATTCTTTCGATCCTCATCATCAAAGTATGTATGTATGTATGTATATATGTATGTATGTACGTATATAGGTTGTGATATCAAAGCCGAGCCTTAGCGATATTAGCTTAAATAACATAAATGATACAATCCTATAATATATCACTGTTACCACTAATTTGGTGCTAACGATATATTAACAACTACAGTGATTGGAATCGTGCAAATATATGGGAGTATGTATAACTGAGGGTCTAAACTTTAATAGAAAGGAGGATGCGTACCTTTGGCATAGCATAAATCAATTTTATATATTCCTTTCTTTGTTTCAGTCATTTGACTGCGGCCATGCTGGAGCACCATGTTAAGGGGTTTTTAGTCGAACAAATCAACCCTAGGACTTATTCTTTGCAAGCTTAGTACTTATTCTATCGGTTTTCTTTTGCTGAACCGCTAGGTGACGGGGATCATATACACACGACATCGGTTGTCAAGCAATGGTGGTGGAGGACAAACATAGACACAAACACAAATATATACAAATATATAAATTTGTCATTCTGTATTTGGAATGACCAATTTCAAAGACTGTTGGATTTTACTCATAGGGTATTGGAATCATAATAATGGATTTACAAATGCAATGACCAATCTTAAGGACTATTGGATTTTACTCACAAGGTATTGAAATCTTGTATGTATACTATTCTGCCTAAACAATGGATTTACAGATACAATATCCCTGCATTCACTCTTTATTTCCTATCTTATCTAAATTAACTTAACCATCCTCACACCGTCTCCGATGAAGGGATACAATAAATATCCTGGAACCAGCTGTAAGACCTTTTTATAAATGTTCTAAAATGTACACAGCCCTGGTTTTTAAATTCATTACGAAAAGTAAATACACACA
>NC_068983.1:148023143-148024624 GCF_001194135.2 Octopus bimaculoides | reverse complement strand
ATACGACAGGCTTCTGTCAGTTTCCGTCTACTAAATCTACACACAAGGCTTTGGTTGGCCCGAGGCTATAGTAGAAGACACATGCCCAAGGTACCACACAGTAGGACTGAACCCGGAAACATGTGGTTGGGAAACACGCCTGTATATATATATATATATATATATATATATATATATACACATACATATACACTGACAGACGAAGCAGGTCTAGTGCTCCTAGCTTCGCTCATGGGGTTATTTCCCCTGTCAGTATATATGTGTTATGTGCTTCTTACAGCATTAAGGGTTTTTACTCTTATTTCTTGCAATTCAGCACCCTGATATTCTATATATCGCAGCAGCGAGATTTGACTGGCATGCAAGATTTGACTGGTATGTGACCTCCCATTGATGGTTTCCAGTTTGATGAAATCAAGTGATATGCGAGTTACGACAACCATGACGGATGATTCTCGTTTGCTATTATCTATATGTGTGCTTTTATGCACTAAACGCTTTCATGAGGGGATCTCTCAAGGCTAATAAATCACTATTGGATGTTTCGAATAAAACATCCAAGTTTTAAGTTGGATATAAAGATTACCTTTATATCCAACTGCTTCTGTTGCTATTAATTTTTCTTGAGTGTATGGAGGGACGCTATGCATTATTTCCACTGAGTTCAAAGTCTGCCGTGTAGATTTGTTTTTCGATTTTCTCGGGTCGATAAACGAAGTATAGTCAAGTACTTGCGTTCATTTAATTGAATAACCCACTCCCAAAAGTTTGTGAACTTGTGTCTATGTTAGAGATTATTATTTAGTAGATCACAGAATTGTTGGAGCGCTCTTATTTAAGCCCACTTGGATATTACACAATAAACTTTACAAGTTTCTGTCCTCTAAGATAGCTTCTTATATTTTCATGATATAATTAAGTAGCAGCAAGAGAATTTAGTGTTTTGTCTGTGAACTCAGCGCACCGTCTGTGACATGACAAGAACAGCTTGCTTGCCATTCGAATAGTGGACTTGCTTTGTATTATCTCAAACAGCTGTGAGCCACCATATATTATTATACAATACGACATCAGAAAAATTAAATTATGTACATTGAAAAGATTAATGGAATTATTTAAAACGAAGAATAGAACGGAAGGAATTGCCACAATCACTGAAAGCTTTACAGCATTATGTTTTATGAGTCTAGTACAGAAAATTCGGAAAACTTTTCGCTAATTGCCAAAGTCAATTCATTCACTCCGTATACTATAAAACAACAAGACGTTCTATATCTAGTGCATAGATTGGATGGTCGAAGAGTTCAGTAATGATGACGGTGGGTATAAACTAATAAAAAATGTTCTGCTTAATACATCATCATTTATTATGTGATTACTATGGATAGATGCACTGATTCATACACACATGTATATGCATATATATGGCAAAATTATGTATATATATATATATATATATATATATATATATATATATATAT
>NC_068983.1:148017766-148020406 GCF_001194135.2 Octopus bimaculoides | reverse complement strand
TATATATATATATATATATATATATATATATATATATACACACATACATAGGCATATACCACAGCGTGCGTGAGTCATTTGAGAAGATATTTGGTAACTGAAAAAAAAACTCTACTCTAGCAAAAAGCAAATTTATTTTAATATGAATTTGTGCACATGTTCTCGATATGCTCTCTTGTCAAATTATTCTACGAATTCGCCTTAGCTTCCATGATTCATTCAATGCATGTCTGAAATCATTGACATGCGTGTCCTAAAAGGGTCCTTATTCATTTTGAACATCTTCTGGACAATGGCGGCTATTAGTGAAGCCAGAGTATTGTAAAAATTTGGATAAGTTTCCCTTTCAACAAAGCTTGAAATGTAGTAGTCCATGGGATTTAAATCTGGCAATTTTGCAGACCAAAAGGTTGGTGTTACATGATGATAAAGATTGTCTAAAATCGTTTCTTGAATTACATTCATTTGTCTAAGATTTAACAACTGTCTCCGGCACCTCAAAGTATCCAGCTGCATTAACTCTAAGAGCTTGTGAAAGCATGTGCAGTGGCATGGCATGGTCTACATTTCTCACCGCTTCTAATCCATCATTGTTGCTAGAAACTTAGGGTGCGCCACCTCTGGACATTCGAAGTGTTAGGGTTAGTGATTTCTCCTGTTAGACTCTGTTTTAATCGAAGAAATACTTATCAGAAAATAACCAAGTGTATGCTATGTTAGTGAGGGTTTTAAATCTTGTTAAATAGCCGCTTGGTACGGAACGAATTGTTTTCTTGTCATTAAGGAAATGAATTGGCCTTTCTTCATTACGTACGAATTATTTCGAAAGTCCTCGAGCACCGCATACCTAGTAGTCCACTCCAACACCTATAGTTCTTTGGCGAGGGCCCTCATTGTTTTTTCTGGGATCATTATCGATAATAGTTTGAAGTCATTGGATAAATTGCGGTGCTTTCATAATGTATGAACGTTTGGAATATTTTTGATACAGTTGGTACAGGTGAACTACTCCCACCAGAGTCCTATAATTGCGTCTGAGTTTTGTGTACAAAAGAGTTTGCAACAACCTGAAAAGTAAACGCAGTGGTGTTCCACATATATAGCAACAATCATTTTAAGACATTTGATAGCATTTATCTGCAATGAAAGAAAGAAAATCTTTTCAATAAGTGTGAAAAGCGCCATATACTGATAATGAAATATTCATGCATACATGTCAGTCTGTGAATATATATATATATATATATATATATATATATATATATGGACACACGCTTACGTGCGTGTATGTGTTTCTGTGAGTGAGTCTATGTGTGTATTATAGTATTATAAGTGTAATATATCCGGCGAGATTCTATACAGTTTCCGACAGACTAAGTTAACTCACATAGCATATGCCGACATGAGATCAAGACAAAACATAGTTTGGA
This sequence comes from Octopus bimaculoides, assembly GCF_001194135.2. Lineage (NCBI taxonomy): Eukaryota > Metazoa > Mollusca > Cephalopoda > Octopoda > Octopodidae > Octopus > Octopus bimaculoides. The sequence continues at coordinate 148,018,976 of NC_068983.1, read as the reverse complement.
TAGTTAGTAACTGTCTTTCATCGTAGCCATCAGCCGGCACATGCCAAAGAAGTTGACTTTAGTTGACGGAAACTGTGAAGAGGTCAGTCGGATGGGATGTACCTACAATACAATACACACACAGACACACAACTCACAGAAATACACGCACACATAACCATGCATCACTTCATAGTTTCTTAGTTTTGTGCTAATGATGATATACAGATTAAGCTCTTTAAATGTGCCCATTAAATATTTTCTAAACAATACCGACACAAATATGCATACAAACATACATGCGTTTACACACGCACACCTATATATGTATACAAACAACATATATATATATATGCATATATATAAATATTGTATAACATATATATTTCATCATAATAGTATGCATAAACAATTATTATTATTATTATTATTATTATTATTGTTATTGTTATTATAATTATTGTTGTAGTTATCATCATCATCATCATCATCATATCGTCATCATCATCAACATCATCATCATTACTATCATCATCATTACTATCATTATTATTATTATTATTATTATTATTATTATTATTATTATTATTATTATTATTATTATCATCATTATTATAAATAACAACAACAGCAACAATAACAATGTAAATGTTAAGTGTGCAAAAGAGTGAAAACATTCTACATAGTAAAAAGAACCTTCTTTCTCCCTAAATGAAGTAAACACGAAAAAAAAAAATTTTCTACCTTTAGATATAATCGAAATTTTATTGTTGCGTAAAGCAATTTCAACCAATATTTAAAGCTCATAACTTCTATAGAATTTATTTTCTATAGATCTATCCTACATGTTTGTCTGCATTTATTATAAATGCATATATGTAAGTACGTGTGTAAGTATACGTATTTATGTATATGTACATAAATGTACGCCATTTATTGGCTCAGGAATTCCTCTCAACAGATTTTCCTTTCAATCCCAATTTGATGTGAAAACATGGCTAACGCAATAAAATCAAGAATAATGATTTTTAAATTTTAAAAATATATGAAACTTCAGAAAACATGTCTGTGTGTGCATGTCTATGTGTGCATGCCTATGTGTGTGTACGTATTTATGCATACAAGTTGGTAAATGCGTGTATAAATATATATATATAGATGCATATATGTATGTATTTATATATACACACACACGTATATATATATATATATGTATATATATATATATATA
>NC_068983.1:148017032-148017529 GCF_001194135.2 Octopus bimaculoides | reverse complement strand
ATATATATACATATATATCCTTCTGACTATATTTTATTATCAGCATTGGTCTTATTCATAACAAGTTTATTGACATCTTGTGGGAAAAAATAAATAACGTTGAATCGTACCACCTGCTTTCTCAATCGGCTGTCATACGATAAGTTGGGGGATTTTCAGAATCCGACAGTTTATGATAAAACAGTGATGTTCATGTAGTATATATAAGGGTATTCATGAATGTCAGTGGTGTATTGACAACTGTTGACTGTTGTTTTACATGTATACACAACTAAAACTTATGGCTGTGTGGTAAGTAACTTGCTTACCAACCACATGGTCCCGGGTTCAGTCCCACTGCGTGGCACCTTGGGCAAGTGTCTTCTACTATAGCCTCGGACTGACAAAAGCCTTGTGAGTGGATTTGGTAGACGGAAACTGAAAGAAGCCTGCCGTATATATGTATGTATATATATATATATATATATGTGTGTGTGTGTGTGTGTGTGTGTGTGTGT
>NC_068983.1:148012591-148016874 GCF_001194135.2 Octopus bimaculoides | reverse complement strand
AACGATAGAATAAGTACTAGGCTTACAAAGAATAAGCTCTGGGGTCGATTTCCTCGATTATAAAAAGGCGGTGCTCCAGCGTGGCCGCAGTCAAATGACTGAAACAAGTAAAAGAGTAAAGAGAGTAATAATTCACATCAGTTAGTGATTTTCTCTTCTGTGAAAATTCTGAAAGTGTTGCTCCGTTTCACTTAATTACTTAAATTTTATATATTCTTTTCTACTCTAGCCACAAAGTCCGAAATTTTAGGGGATGGAGCCAGTCGATTAGATCGACCCCAGTACGCAACTGGTAGTTAATTTATTGACGCCCGAAAGGATGAAAGGCAAAGTCGACCTCGGCAGAATTTGAACTCAAAACGTAGCGGCAGACGAAAAACCGCTAAGCATTTCGCCCGGAGTGCTAACGTTTCTTATTTCGTTATTGTCCACAAGGGGCCTAACATAGAGGGGAAAAAACAAGGGATTGAGTCAATTGCATAGACCCCAGTGCGTAACTGGGATTTAATTTATCGACCCCGAAAGGATGAAAGGCAAAGTCGACCGCGGCGGAATTTGAACTCAGAACGTAACGGCAGACGAAAAACCGCTAAGCATTTCACTCGGAGTGCTAACGTTTCTGTCAGCTCACCGACTTCTCAACATGCAATAAATTCGACAAATGTTAACAAAAATCTATTGAACCAAGAACGGAACTGAATCCTAATCGTGGCTTTACTTCAGTTTTACTTTTTACGGGTTCTTTAATTAGTAACTAGCTGTGTATAATATTATTTTAGGGCCAATATTATTTTAGGTTTCTAAGGTACGTCGGGGAAAATGCTTAGCGGTATTTCGTTCGTCTGTACCTTCTAAGTTCAAATTCCGCCGAGGTCGACTTACCCTTTTATCCTTTTGAGTCGATAAAATAAGTACCAGTTGAACACTGGGTTCGATGTAATCGACATACCCCTCCCCCTTACTCACTGGCTTTGTGCCAGAATTTGAAATCAATATTATCAAAGGTTTCTAATATGAATTGTATTATGGTTACGGTTAATATTACTATAATCCATTAATGAAAAAGTAACACTCATGACATCAGTTTCTCAGAGGTATTACAATTCACACATAGTTTTCAGGAATATATTAGACTTTTGCCAATCTTCATAGTCTATCATAAATTCTATAATAATACTTCAGCCGCTTTTGTAATTAAAATTTAAGTAGCAATCGGATTAAAGACAATAAAAGGTATTCTTAGCATTAACAACAGCGTCTCGTAGAGGATTGAAACAAACCATGTCATGGGTCTGGTATTGGTAGACCCTCTTTCATTAACCATTCATTAATCACCTGACCTTTCTGAACATGGTTAGTTACATGGGGTGTTTACACACCTAAATACAGAAATGTTTATAGTTTTAGTATTATGTAAAATATATTCATTTTGCTGGTTTAGGCTATATCTGCAATCACTGCTGAAAAGTTTGAAGCCCTTGTGGCTGATTGATATTAATACAGAACTATACAATAAAAAAATTATGAATTTAAGGAAAAACGAAAAAGATCTTGGATTTAGATCACATTTATTTTGAAAATACCCCTCAGAATACAATATTTTGTGGAATTTTTTAATATCAATGATGAATATTAATATTAAAAAGTAACATAACAGGCAATCTCCGTTACAATATCCATTAAATCAAAACTTGAACAGCGTTAGTCACATGGGGTGACTAAACGAAATCGACGTGTACCTCCCACGACAACTGAACCGCGACTGCGTTACACCACCTGCAACACTCACTGAATCAGAAAGCAGAGGAAGTGGGGGAAATGTCGCAAATTAGAAATTACGAGCATTTAGAATAATTTGGGGTGACAACACACCTCATGTAACTAACGAAGGGTTAATAATTATTATTATCAATAATGATACACAAACGTACACACATACAGAAATTATATATAACACGAGAGAAACAGAAAAGGGAATTCACGTGATTCTTTATTAACCGCAACGATCATTTCGACTCATCTTGCTGCGATCCCTCACGGGTGAGATACTATGCAACTGGTTATACTGCATTCTTCGGTGCAGCTGTGTCTCGTCAGGTGACTTTTCAATAAAAAGAGGAAAAATCTGAGGAATTCCTGGGGTTGATCTAGTGGCATTTATACCAGCATTGTGGATGACATTAGGTAGCCATAGACAGTGAAAGTGCTTTAATTGGAATACTACCAGGTGTATATCCAAGCTTTAAATAACTACTACGTATATACATATATACAGGGTGCGGTGAATAAACTGTCGTCTAAGTTATGCAAAAATGAAAATAAAACCGACATCTCATTTTAACAGATATATTTACCAAAATTACATAAAAATATCTTGAAATACTGAACAGTAAATTTATTCAGTAAAATCCCCATTGGCTTCAACCACAGTTTCCAGACGACTTCGGAATCTCCTGCAACTCCACAAGGGAAAAATTTCCACAAATTCCACAAGAACGATCTCCTTGTTTAAGTTGGTGAATGCTGCCATAATCCTTGCCTTCAGTTCATCTTTGGTGTTAGAGTTTTGTCGGTCTCTCGCTCAAAAGCGCCCCACACATAATAATAAAAGGGTTTGCAGTCTGGAGAGTTAGGTGGCCAGATATTAGGGTTGATGTGGTCACAGAAATTGTCTGACAGCTATGAATGGGTTCTGCTGCTTGTGCGGCACAGTGCAGAGTCCTGTTGCCAGACAGAGGGTCTTTCAGCAGCCACCCACTTGACCCAGGGTAGCACTACCTCCTCCGGGTACTTGATGTAGTCCTCCGTTTTGAGTCTGAGGTCGTGTGGGAAGAGGAATGGAAGCATAACATCGCCATCACTAGTGTCCACCCCAAACACCATGATGCTGGCTATATGCTTCATTTTTATCACTCTCGGAACATGTCCTCAGATTGATACCCAAACACTCTGGAGGATAGATATGTACTTAGTGTTTTCAAAATATTTCATGAATCTGGATGTAATAAATGAAACTCTGAAGACACTGGGCATGTTTGTGTTGATCTGCAGAAGAGTGTAATCATTTACTTGAATAGGATAAACACCACAAACTGGTAGTCTTCAGTCGATGAACTATTTTTTATTTTTATTTATCTAATTAGTAGTAGCACTTTTTATTGTTTTTTTTTTTACTACTTTAGTATTTCTAAGATGCGGCTTTGCAGCTTTTGAGAAGGCATGCATGCTAGTGTAAATTTGCCTTAAAAATGAGACATTACTTCTATTTCGTTAAACAATCATTTGGTTTCACTAATGCTAGTCGAATCTCAGCTTGTAACAAGAGTCTTAAATATGAAATTATTCTCTTCTTGAAATATTTCACTAACGATACAACTCACTTTTTAATACTCGCGCTGTTTCAGTTTGTAGTACACTATTTAACGTCATTACTGCCACAGGCATTGACAGCATGGCAATCTGTTGTGACAGGTGATGTCGTCGTTGTTATAGGCATGTTGTCCTAGGCATACTATTATTTGTAAAAGCGTAGCGTTATTTGCAAAATATATTCACACTTTTGGCAATAAAATTACGCTTATCAATTATAAAGTAATCATCAGCCTTCCTCTTGCGTTCAACAAATGTTAGTTGTTGGGTAATTTCATACCGGGTAAAGTTCATCCTACAGTAATTTCAATACAGAGGTATAGTCAACAAGGGAAAATGTTTGCCATTATAAAACAATTAATTAAATCATTATTGAGTTCATAATTCCATGAAAAATGTGCTTTATCGTTACGGTTTTTTTTTTGTATAACAGTAACTAAAAACATTCAATTCACCTATCGTGATGTTATTTCTCTTCAGTTGCTCAAGCTAGTATCAACGAGATGTTCAACCATGTTATTTGTAGCAAATCGCTACATTGTGTATCCAGGTTTGAGATGGATATCTCTAGGATTTTAACCAAACGTCTACTTCACACCATGTCGTCAGATATATAACTGCATATTTAACAAGGCTGATAGAAATAGTATTTATGTTGGAGATAGAATTCATTACACGTTCAACGAATCGTGTTTCATGCCATATGTATCACACTTAATGTTGAGTAGCTATCATGCATGTACGTATGTTTGTATGTATAGATGAATGGATGGATGAAGTTTCCATATGTATATGTATATGTGTGTATATATATATACATGTATGTATGTATGTATACATATATAATCTCTCTCTCTCTCTCTCTCTCTCTCTCTCTCTCTATATATATATATATATATATATATATATATATA
>NC_068983.1:148011050-148012519 GCF_001194135.2 Octopus bimaculoides | reverse complement strand
TGTATGTATGTATGTATATAACTTTCATACAAGAAACTTTCATGCAGGAACATGGGCTAAAATCTTAAGAAAATACGAAATTACAATAATTGCAATGTCATGATTAACGAAAGCGAAACCGGTCGATAACCAGAATACCCTTTCACTTAAAATACATTTAAAATACACTTAAAAAACTATGTAAACTGTGTATATTTTCCTTCTTTTATAATATATTTAATGTTTGCATTACAACTCACCACGTGGGGATAGTCAAAATTCTCTTCCTCCCTTTTTCTTACTGTATATATATATATATATATATATATATATATATATATATATGTCTTGAAGATAGCGATGTATTTAGATTGATGTAATGATTGCATTATTATATTAAATGGAGCCGTTTGAAACGGTTGTACTGCATTACTACTTGATATCCTGTTACTTATTTCGATTATATATATTTATATATAGTGTGTGGTCGCTGCGTAGAGAAGGTCTTAATCACAGAGCTTTGAGTGCGGCTGTATGTACGTGGTATGCGTGCGTGCGAGTGTGTGAATGACTGTTTGTCTCTATGTGTGTGTGAGGTTTTGTAAGTAAATATATATGTATAGTTTTTATGTATATAAATATACATGTAAGTGCTGCTAAAACAATGCAAAGAGATATACATATACGTACATACATGCACATGCACGCACAATGTGCGTATATAAAAGTTACAATCTGCATTGTGATCGAGAATACTATTTAAAATTTCTCCTTTGCGATGGCTTTGCACTTTTTATTTATAAAACTACTATTATTAACACTGCTAATCATATTAAGACACTAACGATGCTACTTGTCATTATAACTGTAGTAATAATAATAATGATGATGATGGTGATGATGGTGATGATGAAGATGATTATTATTATTATTACTATTATTATTAATTCTGCTATAATTATCAGACATATAATTAGTTTACAGCAATCACCAATGATGTAATTACCTAAGAACTGCGGATGCAAAATTGCATCTTATCTATGCATAGTGTGAAATGAACACTAACTACTTTTTCTCTCTCTCTCTCTCTCTCTCTCTCCTTCTTTCATGCCCTGTGTAACTCTCTCTTTTCAGGATCCAGTTCTCTCTTTTACACACACACACACACACACACGCACGCATACACACGCGCGTGCGCAAGCACACACGCACGCATATATGTGCATATCATAATATATGTGTTGGAGAGAATGCTAAAATACATTTCACATAGCACAAACATTATCTGATACAGAACTCAATACACCGGGTAGAGTGAGTAGTACGCTTATCATAAACTTTCACAGTCTGTTTTGGATTCGTCTCTAGGCTGGTCTGCTCACGCCAGCTGTACACAACTCAAACTGTGGCGAAACTCGGCGTATAAAATACATACAACTATACACACACGTACATGCATACATGCATTTATACAAATATATATATATATA
>NC_068983.1:148009544-148010997 GCF_001194135.2 Octopus bimaculoides | reverse complement strand
TATATATGCGTGTGTTTGTGTGTGTGCGCGCGTCAAATAGGGCTTCTGCATCATTTACATTTGACGGATCTTTGTCCTCGTCTTGTTTGTTGTTAACACAACGTTTCGGCTGATATACCCTCCGCCTTTTTCGGGTGTCTTGGGGAAATTTCGAACCTGGGTTCTCATTCCTAAGGTATTTTTCGATGTTATTATTATTATTATTATTATTATTATTATTATTATTATTATTATTATTATTATTATTATTATTATTATTATTATTATTATTATTATTATTATTATTATTATTATTATGGTACAATGGTTAAGAGCGCGGGTTACTAACACCAAAATTCAAAATTCGATTCCAGGCAGTGACCTGAATAGTAATAATAATAATAATAATAATAATAATAATCATAAGAAGAAGAAGAAGAAGAAGAAGAAAACAACAACAACAACAAAAACAAGAACAACAACAACAACATCGAAAAATACCTTGGGAGTGAAAACCCAGGTTCGAAATTTCTCAAAGACACCTGATGAAGACTGGAGGGTATATTGACCGAAACCTTGTGTTAATAACAAACAAGATGAGGACAAATATCCGTCAATTGTAAATAATTTAAATAATGCACATAATTCCTCATCTCTTAAATATAGAACTGAAAGAGGGCTTCTGGCAGAATGTTTTGTAGTAACTGTTACTGATCCCTGCGCCCCGAGTTCAAATCCTGCCGAAGTCAACTCTACCTTCTTTTCCTTCGGGGCTGATAAATAAAGTAGTAGTCCTGTGTATAAAGTTCGATCTGTGACTTTCTCTCACTGTTTACTTTCACCTATCTGTCTTTTTTTTCCCTCTTCTAAAATAAATCGTATATTACGACGGTGACCCTACGATTTCTTCAAGGAGTGAAGAACAGAAGCAAAGGCTAAGTGGTGTGTGTGTACCTAATGTGTGCGTTGGTTGGGAGCAATAAAGTAAGATATTCCAAGACAAAGTGATATTGCATGATATGTTATTCTAGTTTCAGACAACATAAAAGATAGATAGATAGATAGATAGATAGACATATCCTGGCACTCCTTTGGTTACGTCGACGAGGGTTCCAGTTGATCCGATCAATAGAACAGTCTGCTCATGAAATTAACGTGCAAGTGGCTGAGCACTCTACAGATACGTGTACACTTAACGTAGTTTGCGGGGAGATTTAGCAAGACAGAGTGTGTGACACGGCTGGCCCCTTCGAAATACAGGTACAACAGAAACAAGGAGAAAGAGTGAGAGAAAGCAGTGGTGAAAGAGTTCAGCAGGGTTCGCTCCCACCCTTGCCGGAGCCTCATGGAGCTTTAGGTGTTTTCGGTCAATAAACACTCACAATGCCCGGTATAGGAATCGAAACCGCGATCCTACGACTGCGAGTTCGCTGTTCTAACCACTGGACCATTGCGCCTCTGTGATTGATAGATA
>NC_068983.1:148001451-148002807 GCF_001194135.2 Octopus bimaculoides | reverse complement strand
TATATATATATATATATATATATATGTATATAATAGATGGAGATGGAAATAGCACAGAAGTAAGTCTAAAATATTTCAATTTAAGAGGGAATTTTTAATAAAAATGATTTAAAAATTATATAAAGAAAATATTACGAGTTCCGATGTATCTCATCTCATCAAATATCAGTACGAATTTATAAATATCTTCTGTCTGCGGGTCAAGAACATGTCTGGAGATTTTTCATTGATGGTTTCTTTAAATATAACTTGGTATAGAGTTCAAAGTGTTAGAGAGTGAGAGAAGGAGTGTCTATTGTCTAAAAGAAATCTTTGTGTGTTCCTGCCAAGTGAGTGGCTAAAAAGCATTTATTGAATGGGTTTTATGTCTACCTGCGTGAGTGTGTGTGTGTGTGTGTGTGTGTGTGTGTGTGTGTGTGTGTGTGTGTGTGTGTGTGTGTGTGTGTGTGTGTGTGCGTGCGTGCATGAGTGTATCGTGTTGAATGTCCTTTCAATATGTTTAGAAAATGACCAGCTGTGAGTTGATGGGTGTGTATGTTGTGAAGAATGTCTTGGATTTTTCTTTGGGTTCGATGTATTGTTTTGAGTGTCTCCAACTGTGCGTATATGTGTAGTCACCAACTGTATGTGTGTGTCTACGTGTGTGTGTGTCTACGTGTGTGTGTGTGTGTGCATGTGTGTGAGTGTATGTGTGGATGTGTTTGTGCATGTGTGTTTTTTGCGATGTTTACTTTTGTGTGTATGTTGTGTGAGTGTACAGAGTTGTGCGTATGTGTTTTTTGTGATGTTTTCTTTTGTATGTGCGTGTGTTTTTTCCGATGTTTTCTTTTTTGTGCATGTGCGCGTGTTTGTGTGTGTGTGCTGGCATATATGAATATTGAAAAAAAAATTTACGAAATGAGGGGAAGTATTTTTCAAAACGATAATAATATGTATGAAACTGTTTTTAAGTGTCTGTTCTTATTTATTGGTTGTAGTTGGGTCTATATTTGATTGTAGTTTATACTTGTTAATAAATTGTCTTTCTTTTAGTCTTTGTTGTTGTTTCAAGGAATCTGAGGACTTGTAGAGGGGAAATATTTGAAATTTGGTAAGGCCTTTCCTGCACAGGTTAAGGAGTTTTTCCTTGTGCTTTTGTCTCAGATCTTTTGACAATGGGTTGTTATTCTATTGTGTAACAATCCGACCGTTGGCAATTATGTTAGCAACCATTGAATGTCATTACGTTAATCAAATTTTCCGTGTGGCAGGTGAGATTGGACTTAACTTTGAAGGTTTGGTCATCTGTGAATTTAAATTCTGGCACCTCATTTAGGTAACGACAGGTGCCGCAGTTTGTCCTCCCGCAACCATATA
>NC_068983.1:147995298-148000567 GCF_001194135.2 Octopus bimaculoides | reverse complement strand
TGTGTGTGTGTATGTGTGTGTGTGTGTGTGTGTGTGTGTGTAGTTAAATAAAACTGCGAAAATTAACTGAAAAACGGGGCTTGCCGTATATGTAGATCAAATGTTACTAATTTTTTGATTGATAGTCACTTCGAAGTGTCCTCGAAGGTGACGTTGTCGCCCACACACTCACACACACACACACACACACACACACACACACAGACACACACAGAAACATATAAAGACAAATACCGTGTCTGTGTATGCACATGTATATGATTATATGCATATATGCATATGTAAATGAAAGAGTGTGTATGTGTGGGACGGGTACGTAATGTGCTTTGTAGAATGTCTTTCCATTATAAGAATTATTAAAGTAAAGAGATAGAAAAAACAAAGGAAAACTTTCGTTCGTGATGATGATATTAATTTTCTTTAGTAAATGTCGTTATTTACTCTTTATAAATTTAAATCAATAGAATTTCTGTATCAACGGTAATCTTTATGATCATCAGTAAAACAAAATTAAGTAGTAGTAGTAGTAGTAGTAGTAGTAGTAGTAGTAGTAGTAGTGGTAGTGGTGGTGGTGGTAGTAGTAGTAGTAGTAGTAGTAGTAGTAGTAGTAGTAGTATGCTTAAGAATTCATTTTAAAAGAAAAAACTTGAAACTAGTTTGTTTGCCTGACAGCTTTCATTGATTATAAGCGCCATTTAAACAACTAAAATTGCTTTGAAAACTTACATATGACCGATGATTAGGTGAAGGTTTGATGAGAAGAAGATATTCATGAAAGAATAACAATAATCCTGGTAATCACTAATGAGAAAACATTTGTTTATGCCGTGACAAGGCAATTTGTTCCAACAACAACAATAACAAATTCGTATCATCGAAAAATAAATTGAATAAATGTAAACACTTTATTTGTTGTTAGGATTTGCCATTAAAATAATAACATCTTTAAAACGTTATTACGAAAGTGAGAAGAGAAGAATATATTTGAAAGACTTCACCTGAATTGATTTTAATTACCATATCGTAGTAAAATTTCTCTTTAAATTCTTATCATGAAGAAGTCATTGTATTGTGTTCGATCCTTTGCCATAATGGTGCTGTTTTTATTTTAAAAAATTTCTTTTTTTCAGGAATTGATGTGAGGTTAAGAAGCTCACCTTGTAAACACTTGGTTTCTGGTTCAGTCCTACTACACCGTACCTTGGGCAAGTGTCTCCTACTATAGATCCGGGCCAACCAATGCCTTGCGAGTGAATATGCTAGACGGAAAACGTGCTATTTCTCATTGTGTGTGTGTGTGTAAGTGTGTCTATGTATGTATTTATGTATGTGTGTGTATAAACATACACACATATTTAAAACATATATAAAAGTGTCTGTTTGTCTCCCACCATTGTTTGACAACTGGTGTTTGTTTATGTCTCCGTAACTCAGCAGTTCTGCAAATGAGGTCACAAGAATTAGTACCAGACTTTAATATAAGCACTGGGGTTGATTTGTTCGACCACATACATTAAGCCAATTCCGCAGTATGACTGCAGTCCAATGACTACATCAAGTAAAAGGTAAAAGGTAACTTTCTGTGATTTTGGTTCTATAAATGATGTTCATATTTAAATCAGTTCTTTCGTTAGTCTTGGTTAGATAATGCAAAACCAGTAATGGGCTAGAGTTCATTCGAATCATCTATCTTTACCAAGGACATTCAGAAAGGCTGCCTTTATACCTCATGTATTAAAGGAAATCCTTTTTAAAATTAATATCAGAAGCGATAAAACATTAGATGTAAAACCCTGCAACATGTAATAAATTTCCTCTAAGCTCTCTAAGTTCGATTATTTATCTCTCTTATATTCAGTCTTGATAATGCAGTCAAACTGATGTAGATATACTTCATTACACCCATTTTAGTCCCCTGCAGATATTCGTTTGAAGTTACATCACTCATAACAAATATTTGTTGAGCAAGTCATCAACTCAAAACGTTTTCCCTTTGCTGCAAATATTTGTGAACTTTCACTGAAGCAAGAAGTTAATATTTGAAATGAACAGTCATTTTACTTTATTTCGAGAAGCTGTCTGTGAGAAAAGCATGAATGCCATGCCTAGCCTTTGGAAGTAGATATCAAAGGTTTTATTTTTTTAGACAGTGTTTCTATGTAGAGGTAGGTATCAAGAGTAGAGTATTACAGTGTGGACCATAAGTTAGGCATAAAATAAGTTCTAAACGTACCAGAATTGTCAAAGATATGGTTAAATTTTTCAAAAATAGAATAAGAAAAATGATGGATGCATGCGTACTGGTGCATAATGAACAAAATTAATAATAATATTAATAACGGAATATAAATAAAATCGCAAATATTTTGCTGCGTGAATTTTGGCCCACCCTGTATTTACAATTTTACATCTGTATATTTATTTATATTCTTTATCTTGAAATCAGTATCTACATAGAGAATTTAATTCTCCAATGGTACATGTAAAGTAATAGTGAAATGGAAATCCTAATGTTAGAATCGAATACTATAAGTCACCCTATGAATATTTTTTCCATTGTCAATATAAATGAAAAACTATTCGTTAATTTTTCCATCATCTAGTATCTTGCACTATTTCCAGCGATTATTTATGGTTAAATATGCGTTCATTTAAATTTTGCAGCATTTTCTTATATCTATTATACTGTATTTAACACTTTTTTTTATTAAAATAGTGTAAAATATGTAAAAAGTAAATGTATCTTGACATCCAAAATTATACAACTAACACCTACATCAGTTAAATATGAAGGTTTTTCTAATAGCATTCACAGTTTACTTACATATTAATTCTGTGAATGAATTACATGAGGATGACAATATATTGTATTGTGTTAAAAGTTTTGCAATATTTTGGTAACTTATTTACTTTATTCGTCAAATTACAACAAAAGCAGTCAAGCATTCAAAATGGAGGCCATCGTGTTGCACCGTCTGAAGCTACCTTTTTGCCAGTTCTTTGATCCCACGCTTCGCTGATGAAGAGTCGCGAGCGCAGGAAGTGAGCCATGGTCAGAGCAAGTAATAATCCTCTACTGTTTTGACGACGTGGTGCCTCCCCCCCCCACATTCGGTGGTGTCTTCAGCTCTGGTGTTGAGCGCATGTCTTCTTTCTTCTATTCCCTGGCCTCTTCGATGCAGCATCAACGAGTATCAGCGGCCGACTGACTGTCTTGTCAAATTTCCCTTTAAATACCTGCTGCTAGGCTCCAGCAGGCAGCCCCAGCAAGTTGTCACGTGACACTGTCTAAATTTTAACTGACCAATAGAGGGCGCGTAGTCTTACCCGCCGTAGGCTCCAGCAGGCAGTCCCAGCAAGTTGTCAACTGACACTGTCTAAACTATTATTATTATTATAATACAAATAAATATTGCATAATGAGCTGCATAAGGAAATTCGTTTGACTGACATTTTACTTTTGCGTGCGATACACACACACACGTACACACACAAATATATACATTAATTTAGGTACTAATTTCTTGAACTGGACTGACATAGGGCCATATTCTTGGACATAATGGGTATAATTATGAAATCGATCTAAGTAAATGACTGTGTAGACACCCTATGGTCTCTGAGACTTTAGTGTCATTATATTTATGATTAATACTTATTTAGACTGTAGACTATTCTACTATTTATCCTCACAACCTAATTTTTTTGGAAGAAAAACAAAAAATAATAAATTGTGTGATGTTTATGTCTTTGTTTAAAAGTGTTAATAGCATAATTAAAATGTCTTCAATTAGGTTTCTATTTGTGTGTTATTTAACTTAATATCTAAAGTAACACACAAATATATAATATACATACATAGATATACATACATACAGATGTTTACTGCCGACCAATTATACTAACAAAATATGTGTTTGCTTTTATCTGAACGTAACAATGAAGTGAAATTTCTACTCTTAATAGAGACCATCTCTTTCGATACTGAAAAGGTTACTACTTAAAGAGATTGTGAAGATAATACAGTCGTCACAACCAAATTCATTGAATTGTAACTGGTTACTCTATCAACCTAAGTTACCGGGATATAATATAATGTCATATAATATAATATATAGTATATACATCTGGGCGAATATACGCGCGCGTGTGCGTGTGTATGTGCTATGCATACATATATTTATGCATATGTGTATCTGTAAAAGATGTCTAATGCGGAAGTTAATTTGGCCGAACTCCAAAACAACTAAGCATCGACAAAGATTAAAACTAACAGAGCCGACTGTGTAAATTTTGGAAGAGTTTATTTAATGGTCATATAGCAGATTGTTTCAACAAAATCTATACATCATTTGTATAAATTTTGATTACTGGGGGTGTTGGCGTCGGTTTATATATCGCTTAACACATGATAGCCAGAAGCACCACTTAGTCGTAAAATAACGGTTGTGGACAGGAACAATTCTCTACTCCAAATAGATAGAGCGCTACATTGTGTTGTTGTTGTTGTTGCTGTAGCTGTTGTTGATTTTACTTGCAGTGCAGAGTTCAAATCAGAGGAACAATACAAGGTTTTTCAACGACTAATGAAATCGTCTCATTAATAAAATTCGATCAAAATGAAATAGATATGTGATGTGGAGAAGAGGGATGATTGAGTGAACAAGGTATTACAATATTAATATGAGAATCTTGAAAGCAAATTCATTGTATCTTAAATTCCTATTCACAGTCTCTTGAATTCAAATTATGTGGTAACTTGGGCATTGCACATACTCGAGTGTGACGAACTACCGAAATATTATAATTGTAGAGCAGATTTAGTATTACTTGAAATAAAATGCATTATATTTAAGAACGCAAATCTGTATTTATTACTGTTACATCTGCGAAACGCGTACAAAGATACTGCTACTAGACACCTTATTCCATGGAAGATATTTGTATTACTACAGCATACAATATGTTTCCATTCGAACAGTGTCCACCGGTGTCAGGCGTCAGTGTGGAGAGGTGTCTGTAACTAACAGTCTATACTTACGAATCTTTTCCTAAAATAATCATAAAGTTTCACAACTTGTTGATGACATTTACCCGGGAACTCCAAGATAAATAGCATTAATTAGGGCCAGTTAAAATTGATATATCTTTGTTATATGTGTGTACATACATATACATGTATATATTCATATAAATAATTATATATATATAAGGAATCTTGCAACACAAATTGATAAACGAGTGTGTGTATGTGTATATGTATATATAT
>NC_068983.1:147990500-147994777 GCF_001194135.2 Octopus bimaculoides | reverse complement strand
TATATATATATATATATGCGCAGGCGTAGTTTTGTGACAAGAAGCTTGCATCCCTGCCACATGGTACCGGGTTCAGTCCTACTGTGACACCTTGGGTAAGTGTTTTCCACTATAGCCGTAAACTAGCGGTTCGGGAAAAGAGTCCGATAGAATAAGATATTAGAGTAAATTATTTAATATACTTTAAGATGTAGAATAAATATCTTATTGACGCAAGGTATCCTCATGTTTAGTTACTCATTCAAAAATTGTTCTCTCACTCACCTACCATATACTCCAGGACTAGATTTTTTAGATAGATCGATTTTAAATACAGCTTTTCGACTTTTCCTCCTTGTCGATCTATCAATTCTTCTGTCGGACTGTCTGTCTTTCTCTTTCTGACATGAGCAAAATGAGTCATAATTTTCTGAAAGAAAACTGGAGGTGATGGCTTTCATGCGTTTCCTCATAACATTGTTGTCGTAAGTAAAACGTCTAACCTAAGTGTCTAACGAATGTATCAATACAGGTCTAATATTTATTTGTTCGTTTATTTATAATTATCAATGCTTCTTTGTTGTGAATCGAGTCCAAAATACCTATATTCAAAGGCGTTCTATCCATGACCATCCATATTTGGGATGTCTAGGACGGCAATGACAAATATTTCCCTTCGTGAAGACAGTAAGTTGAGAATTAAAGAAAATTTGGCTGCTATTCCTAGCAGTTTTGGTAACCACATAGAGACTCCTTAATTTATTTGCTTGTGTATTTTAATAACGAATGCTAATAAAGCTTCTTTCATTACGACTGCAACTGTTAACACACAACTGAGCATCATTATCCGTGTTGTTATCTCACCTCAACACAAGGACCACATCCCAGAGCTCTCTCCTGTTACTCTCCCTCACACATTCACACCTGCGCATGCGTTGTACCTCTTTTCCTTCTCCGGTTTTCTTTTATCTTTATTTATCGCATAACCACATACCAGCATGGTATTTTCTCCCGCTTTGCTCTCTTTTTCTCTCATTGCCTCTCTTTTTCTCATGAATGTATGAACGTCTCATTTCCCTAATTCAGCATCTCACACTCTACAGCTCTCTCATATCCTCTTTCTCTATATGGCGGTGTCGCCTTACCTTTTCGTCTTGTTTTTCTCAAGAAATCCTTCTAAACATATCCGCCTGTCTCTCCATGTTTCTCTAATTTTATTTCCCTCCATTTTTATATTTCTAATTGTTTATCACTGTCGTCTTGTCATGTTTGTTCTACTATACATTCTTCCTTCTTCTCTTACTCTTTGTTTTGCTTTCCCTCACGCTAACTTCTCTCTGTCTCTCTCCTTGTATAAATGTATATTATATCTATCTATATACACACACACATACGCACACACACACACGCACACACACATACATATATGTGTATATATATAATATATATATTTATTTATATGTATATATGTGTGTGTATGTGTATATATAATATATATATATATTCATATATATATATATATATATACGTATTTATGTGTATCTATGTATATATATAAATATATGTACATATAACTTTATGTATGTAAATATATGAATATATGTATATACATGTATGTATGTATGTACACGATACACGCGTTTCGATTTTCCACACGTCTTTGGTTGAGAGAGCTACCTACACCAGCTACCATTTCATAACAACCATAATTCGTTCAATGCCTCTTCTTTATGGCAGAGAAAAGATTATTCTCGCGAAATGGAAGAAACCATTAGCTGAATATAACAGCTCACCCCTTTCTATGTTATGACCTTTCAAATTGCTTCCTCCCAGAACCTTTGCTTCATAATCCAATCCAATACTACGCCTATATTACGTACGCCACCACCAATGTTCAGAAACCTATTACGACTACCGCCACCACCACCGCCGCCACCGCCATCAACAACAACGACGAAACAACAAAAACAGCAACAACAGCATCAACTTTATTATCATCACTCTACCCGCTGCAAACAGCAACATTAATACCATCATTATCATTAGCTCACCATCAAGACCAAATCACCACCACCACCACCGCCAGTAACAGCATTATCATCATTAACGGCTACATTATTACCTCATCCATCACAGTGACTGAGAACACTACCACTCCAGTATTACTCACATAAACACAACCATCATCACTTTTACGAAAATAAATGCCATTGCAACCAAAAGCCATCCCCCGAGCCAATGACAGAATGTCTACGTTGTCACTCGACCTGTTTAGGAATAGTAACCAAATCGTCCTCAAATTACACTCTGCTGCTTTAGAAAAGAAAGAACACGTTGGATTATGTAGTCTAGTTTAGTCTAGCTTTATGTAGTTTAGTCTATTCTTAGAGACACGACTGCAGAACGGCAAGATAAGTACAGTTGGGATTCTCTCACACGTCCACACACCAGCCATCAAATAGCAGCCAAATCCCTCCTCAAATCAATCTCTAGTATCCTAAAATAGGAAAGGAATAACATTAGGAAAGGAACAACATATTGTAGGAGATAACCCCATATTTAAATTTACCAAACGGAATGATCATGGCTGGAATAACTTTAATCACAGGTCTGTTTTATCAGAGGTCACCAGGAGCTATACAACTACAATAACAGAACACCGTTACTATTACTATTACCAACATCATCACCACAACTAAGACCACCAATATATCTATGGCATTGCTACTGAAAGTTTCACAGTCACCATCATCATCACCACCACCACTCACGGTTAATTCATTTGCTAGTTTCCTAAACGCCACTTCCAGCGCGGCTAAAAAACGCCACCAGCTTTACATTCGACACCATAGCCAGCGCCGCAGTGAATAAATACCTAAAAAAACTACTACCTCACCATTGCATCCTAACAACCACTAATGTCATTACCAACGTTCAGTAGTGTCATCTATATTGAGGGTTGTCACCCTCACGGGCACCACCAACATTATCGCTCATTCAAAGCCACTGATGTCGCCGTCGCATTCAACACCATCGATATCACTATCATCATTATCCCTTTTCCCATCATTATCGTATATGAGCCTATTAAAGAATCATTACATGGTACCCTGCCTGGTAAAAATAGCAACTAAATCTCACTCAAACTACAGTCTATCGTCTTTTAAACGGTAATAATAAGATATTGTATAATGTTTTATATACACCATATTTAAAAAATGATGAAAAGGTTAGCTACCACCAGCAGCATCACCGCTGCTACCAACGCCACCGCCACCGCCTCTGACAGCAGTATCATAATCACATTCTGTAGTTACTCTCAATACTATCATTGCATCCGCTGAAACCACCACCACTTTCACAGCTGGAATGCTTTTGATTGTAGTACTGTTGGATGAGGTCTAACCGACCTGTGGTTAAACAACAACAATAATCATTGCTACTACCCGTCATCACATTCAACAACGTTAATATCCTAGCATCACATCCTGCGTATCAAGTCCCTGTCATTCCCTAAGCCCCCACTACCACCACCACCACCAACAACAACAACAACGGCAGTACGAACACCGCCATCATGAGCATTACAACAATCACATCCTGCTATTATGATCAACACTATTATTGCATCCGCCATTTTCATAATCACATTCTGAAGCCACCATCACTACTACATTTCATATTTATTGTATCTGCTAACACCACCAGCATTATCACAACCTCATTCTGCCATCACCAACAACACAACAATAATCCCAATTACTAGCACCACTACCATTATCACATTCAAATTGTACCAACATCATTATCACTGTTACCACCACCGCCGCCATTGTAATACCAACACCAGCTCCTCCATCTCCGATCCTCATGACAGCGGTTAGAATATCTAAGCGTCGTAGTTTCTATTTCACTAGTTTAGAGTGATAAACTAAAGAGTCGCTATATAACGGTCAAATTTATGGAATCCATGCTGTATGGAAGTCTATTTTTGTTGGACGTAGAACAGTGTGGTATAGAAAGGGGGTTGGAGAGACTACAAGCAAATCCTGTCATCAATAATTCATGAGTTCGCTTCAGCCATTAACTTACATAATACATAAGTATGAAATTCGTGTGGGCTGTTTTTTTCTTCTAACAACAGCGATAACAAGAAAAAAATAAGCAACTAAATAATATTGATGATGGTGATAATAATAATAATAATAATAATAATAATAATAATAATAATAATAATAATAATAATAATAATAATAGTCAAGGCCTTTGGTTGTGATGAAGATTTCTTTACCTGAAAG
>NC_068983.1:147982841-147988962 GCF_001194135.2 Octopus bimaculoides | reverse complement strand
GTGTGTGTGTGTGTGTGTGTGTGTGTGTGTGTGTGTGTGTGTGTGTGTGTGTGAGAGAGAGAGAGAGAGAGAGTTTGGACAGACATATTATCCGGGCTCATACTGTGGTGGCTCTCAGTTAATTTCTAGGTTACGGCTAACCACATCGAAGAATATTTAATGCGTATGAATACTATTAGTTGTCAATCACTCTGTAAGTTCCTCTGATGGGTAATTCCGTGTTCGCTTCATTGGACGGTAATATTTTTTCGAGTATATATTAGCAATGATTAGAACGATATAGAATATGGGGACTTGTTCATCATCAAAATTTGCTTGTTACTTTTGTAGTTTTATACAGCATATCTTTATGGCTATTACGACCTACACGTGTTTGCAGTGCACATATTACGGACATTTGTAGATGCAACTGGGAACGATTTTCGGTGCAGCTTCTTCAGGGTCTGTTCATTTGGCTAGTTTCGAAGCTAATGGATAGATCCTGAAGAGGCTGCACCAGAAATCATGGCCGGCTGCATCTGCAACTGGCCGTAGTATGTGTTGTGGAAACAAGTGTAGGTCGTAATTACCATAAAAATATGCTGTATAAAATTGTAAAATAATAATAAAATTTTGAGGATGAACATATATTATATGTATGTATGTATGTATGTATGTATGTATGTATGTATGTATGTATGTATGTGTGTGTGTGTGTGTGTGTGTATATGTATGTATGGTATAAATGCGTGTAATAATTTGCACTTCAATTTCGGCTTTAATATAACGATTTCCACGGACATGTGTATAGTTAACGTCTTCGACTTTACAGCCAACCTACATATGCATGAAAATGAGCCGCGTTAGAAAGCATGCAAAAGCATCATATAGATTATAAATTACTCCAGCTTCTCGCCAATGCTTTTAGAAACATTGTGAAGTTATTAATATTACAATTCCCATCATAATGCCACACAAAAGCCATTTCGATATACCGTGCTTTTACTGTAATAACACACTGGCATCAAGCAGATATAATGGTAATATTCATTACATCCTGATCTTCCCATACACATTAGCAGCAAAATACGTAAAAATCGTCTGATCACATCGTCCCTTCCCGTTACATGTAAAATTCAGTATAAATTTCCAGGCTTTTTAATCATCATTTTCCAAAAGACTATCATTAGAAGGAATTATTTCAATATAATATACTGTGATATACTGTACAATAGTTTAATATTAAAGTCAAACAAGTCGAGATAAATTACTCGTATTGACAACAAGCCAACTTAATTTATCGCGCAACGCTGGGGCAACGGGGTTATTTCCTGCGAGGTTGGGATTATCTCGAAGAGCCAGAACCTTGAGCAAACATATTGAATTAGATAAATTTTCATATTGCCTCAGAAATATAGAGAAGAGGAAAGCCATTAGATTTTCCAACTATATTTGGAAAATTAAAGGAAAGTTGCGCATCCATTGAAAATTCTTTAGCATTAGAAACCATATACGAAGAATCTGTATATTTATATAATTCTAAGAAAAATTTTCTACCGATAAATTTCAGTGTGATAACTATATAGGCATCAGATCCAATAATTTAAACAAATCTGACACTTCAAGGCGTTTTTTAACATTCTAGAAAAAGGCCGAACCACCAAACCAAGTGGCATTAATCGCACCAACATATGCACGAATGCACACAAATTGATGAAGCAGTTTTACAAATTGAGATGATTTTTAGAATGAATTTACTTGAATATCTAATTTAAATATCTGCAGATGGAAGTTGATGTAGGAAGTGCGTAGTTCATTCTTGTGTCCACCTTTTCAATGTTATCAGCTACGTTGTTTTGATGTAAAGGTGACATTTGAACTCAAGAAACAATAGAAACAATCTTTTAAGCATGTTCCTTACAGATACTATAACTGAATATTTAACTCCGCCACATGTAATGAATGGTTTTATATTGTTCATCATAACACTTTGCGATACAAACATGGAAGCATGTATGTGCATTTCTTACACACACACACACACACACACACACACACATACATAATACCTATATATGTGTGTGTGTATACATATGTGTGTGTGTACACGTGCCACCAATTACAAATTGCGAAATTTGTTTTCAAAATCAAATTATTTTTCTTGAAATCAAATAATAATAAAATTAATAATAACCCCTTCTATTATAGGTACAAGGCCAAAATGATGAAATGCAAAATGGACGCCGGCAGAATTTGAACTGAGAGCGTAAATTTGGACGAAATGTTGAGGAGCATGTAGTCCGCTTTGCCAGCAATAATAATGTAATGAGAATTTAAAGAAAAATAGCTTTATTGTATGTTTATGACCACAATTTAATCACCAGTGTATGTTATGTTTATTTTAGTTATTTCAATGCATTATCCAAAATTATCTGCACAGGTTTTCGTGAATTGCTAAGAATAAAACTCCTAAATCTCTTGAATTTAGTTTTAACTTAATAATTTGTCATAAATTCTCAACGTGGTTTTTAAGTCTGGAGAAAGTTTTGCGAATTTCATGATTTTCGAAAAACACTCATATAATTTAACTGATTTATGCTTTCGCATTTCAGTAAGAATTCATGGCAGAAAATAAGCCATTCATCACGTCTATTTATGAAATACCCCTAAAGTCTTATGTCACTGCTTCAAGTATTTTCCTCTCTGCTTAAATGAAATCATTCCCATGATTTTAATTCGATGGTTTCTGATTAAGTATCTGGATGGACAAAATTTTTAGTTAACCCAAATGAACAGTTTTTAAAAGTTAAGCTATCTCTGGATTATTTCATGAATCTTAAAGTGTTTCTGGACACATTTTCCAATCATATTTAGTGGAATTCTTGTGGAACGGAGTGTTTTATTTTTCCTTCACCAGAAATTATTTTTTTCCGTTTTTTACTTCGTGATCTTTCTGTTTGTCCTAAATTCTGAGATATCTTTTCGTAACTTTAAATTTTCTAACCTCACAAACTTCTTACTTTATTTTGTTGATCTATTGTATTCTACGTATATATTTAATTGAACATTTAATTTCAATCCAGCTAGCTTTTGAGGGTCTTGAAATTCATAACGAGGTAACAAAATTTTCCTCTCCTTGGAAGCTGACAAATATTTCTTGCGCTGAAGCCATCAGTGAAATCCAGAGATTTTGCAGAATCTAATTACATAAAGCTCCAACTCATTAATCACAAAAGCCTAATGAAAAAGGTGTTTCCACTCAAATTTATCAAAACTGGTAATAAAGAAGCAACACATTAAACGCTTTTCTAATTTCAGCATTACAAGCCATGATTATAGTAATTATATTAAAGGGAGACACTCTAATTGTAATTTTTAGAATGATAATTCAGATTGCACATGATGTTTGCAGGTGTTCCCTTACTGTAGAACCGAAATGCATGCGTGTGTGCATGTAATGTATGTCTATCTGTATCTATACATACACACACAAAGTCATATATATGCATATACACGTGGACACAAACGCGTGCAAGTACACACACATACATATTCATATATACACACAAACAAACACACACACACACATATATATATATATATATATATATGCATGTGTGTGCGTGTCTGTGTATGCGTGCGTGTACAAAGGGTGCTGAAAAGTTCCTGGCTAAAAGGGTGTCGCGAAAGGCCTAGTTGGAGGTCCAACGTTCCGAGTTCTTTTACAAGGCTTAGAAAAATTGAAGAACCACTGCAATAAGTGTGTGACTCTGAGAGGGACATACGTTCAATAAAACCATAATTAACTGATCCTCTTGTATTTTCTTTTACCCAAAGCCAGGATCTTAGCAGCCTCTCATATATATATATGATATAAGGAGAACGGACATTTTTATTTGTCCCGTAAAAATGATGTAAATAAATGTTAAATAAAATTATGGATATGAATAATAAAAATCTCTGTTCTCTTTATAATTATTAACACTATTAATTCATCTACCCAGCGAGAAAAGTTACCAGAGCCTGCCACTTATTGTTAGCTCGGATATCACAAAAGGACCGTTGAGATTAGTCGGCATCTGAAACCGAATCAAGAGAAACCACGGTAACTGCCAAGATAATCCTTAGCACGCCGATTTATAACAACTACTGTTTCTTCTTAAATTGTTGAATTTCGTAACTGTTGGCGTGTTCATTTGAAAACACTAAGTGCTTGTAGAAAGCACGCGTTGTTCAGTCCCCCGTTGGGGGTGGGGGGAAGAATGTCGTCTAGCGAGACGCCTACCGTTAGAACAGAGATGTTTGTTTTTCCTGTCGAAGCGAAGAATTGCATGTTGTCTGGCGAGGAGCCAACTACGAGCAAAGAAATAATGGATTTCCCCGTTGGAAAAAAGAATAACAAAATGTATGAATTATTAGATGTGTCTGAAAGCTCGTTAGAACTCTCACTAGAAGAATACCCGAGTAGGCTGTTTCTTTGATCGGATCAACTAGAACACTCCTCGTCGTAACCAACGGAGTGCCAACAAAATTAGGTATGAAATAATTACTAAAAGTACAAAGTATTAAAAAAAATGCATATTAAAGGGTTGACCGTTGGGAAATATTTTTATAAATTCATGTTCTAAGAAATATCCTAAAATTTCAATTTCTCAAGTTTCTTGAATTTTTTAAACTCCAATTTCGCACAGATTTAAATATTCATTGCATTCACTGCGGAGTATTCCATTTTCATTTGCAAAGTCTCTCACTTTCTCTTTTAAGTTTTAATTCGCCATTTGTAAAGACATTGGATGATTTTTTTTTAATACCCGTATAATTTTTGAACGCGGGATAGCTGTGAGAAAGGCTTAAAAAGTTGGGTAATTACTATTAGAAGACGAGGAGAAAAAGTTACCGACAAGTACGCGAAACTTGCACCTTATTCACAGTTTCCAAACATTCTATACCACTAAGCTAATATATACACAAACAAGTTGCATGAGTGACTTCAACAGTAACACACACACAAGGCGGCGAGCTGGCAGAACCGTTAGCACGCCGGGCGAAATGCTTAGCGGTATTTCGTCTGCCGCTACGTTCTGAGTTCAAATTCCGCCGAGGTCGACTTTGCCCTTCATCCTTTCGGGGTCGATTAAATAAGTACCAGTTACGCACTGGGGTCGATATAATCGACTTAATCCGTTTGTCTGTCTTTGTTTGTCCCCTCTGTGTGTAGCCCTTTGTGGGTAGTAAAGAAATAACACACACACTCACACCAATACACACTCGCGCGCACACATAGATACACATACACACAAATGAAAGGCAATGAATGTGTGTCTGTGTGAGTGTGTGTGTGTGTGTGTCCTCATTGACAAAACTTCGTGCTGCATCACTTTTGGGAAGTGCTGTCAGTGAACAGATCGCGGTTTCAAAGCGACAAAATTATTTTCTCACAAATGAAATTCGAATACTGAAGTGAAACTTATTGTTTCTAGCACAGCCCAAACCACTCTCTGTTTTCACACTCCTCACATGTATTGATGGTTTATCAGTTCTTTTCTCCCATTAAACACATTTTATGGAATGATGATGCCGAAGTAACACACGCATGGTCCATTGGTGGAATATAAGCAACAAAACAAAAATTGTAATCTAAATGTTCACCCCCACCTCAATCAAACGAAGACGTGTGTGTGTGTGTGTAAGAAAAAAATATTTTCTAACAGAAAAGTATGCTATCAAAATGAATTATTGTTTACGTAACATTTTAAAAGATCCTTGTTGATAAATGCTGGCAATGACCTTCTCAGTCTCTCCAATATTTGAATTTCTAAACAGAAACAATCGGAGGCAGGGAGTGAGGTTGCCAAAAAATTCATAATTTCTCAAATTTTCTTTTTAATAACATATAAATGTATTTATGGGCGAAAAATATTGAAGAACACGAATACATGCGAGAGTGATAAAGAAACAAGGAGGGTTAGATTTAGATCTGCTAGAAACAACAGCCAAATCCCCCTTAAATCACTCACTTTTCCCTCTGAAAATATTATTATTTTTTTTTTACCGAAAACGCTCTGCAAAAAAATTGGCCAAAATAGGTCCGGAGTGGGATGATGACGGAATGGTATAAAAAAAAAGAGTTTTCAAAGCTTTT
>NC_068983.1:147978370-147982831 GCF_001194135.2 Octopus bimaculoides | reverse complement strand
AGCTTTTTTTTTATACTAAGATGAACCCCATCCCACCCCCCATCCCATCATTTCGAAGAGTGTGGTTTTAAAAAATGGGCAAACTCGCCGAAAATATTTTCCACACAGATTTCTTTATAATCGTAAACTATGCCGTTTAGAAGGGATTTGTATAAACTTTCATTAAAAGATACCCATTTTCCTGAAAGTTGTGAGGGTAAAAAATCAAATCGTGCGAATTTTCCTCTCTCCTCTCTCCACCCCTCAGAAAAATTCTTTCCCAGAAATCCCTATATACTCTGAAGCCACAACATCTAAGCGGTATTTGTAAAGATTTTTATTAAAAAGTATCTATTTTTCTGGATGTAATGTGGCAACAAAGTCGGGGACGTATACATCTGTAGTAATAACCTTTTATTTATAAGATTTTTTCATATCATGTTTATTTCATTCAACTGTCCCTGTCATACACACACTGCAAAGCTTACAGATGGGCTGCTGAATTGAAATCTCTATGTTGCTTTGAGGGGAAGGTAAAACTTGACAAACTGCCTCTCCTTCAATTGTTGGACTACCGTGATGTTTGTTTAAAAAAGAGAGATTGTGTCTAATAAAATAATGAAAGAAATCTTTAGTTAGCAAGTGAACACTATTATACAAAGAATACGTAGAATCTTAAAATGATTATAATTGGAATCAGATGTGAATATATTATCAAGGGGCTAGTAGAAAACCGCCCGGAGGGCGGTCTTTCTGCTTGTATGTATAATGTGTATATATGTATACATATATATAATGTGTATGTTTATGTAATATGTATTTGATATATATATATGTGTGTGTGTGCATATATATTTATATACATATATCATATTTGGGTATACTTGTGAGAACATATGAAATTTTGCATGTGTGCTGCGTATTCATGTGTGCTGTGTGTAGGTAGGAGGTGTTTATGAATTTATCGTGTGCTGAAGGTATATAAAATCAGAGAAGGGCCAGAGGAAAGCGAAATAATGTAAAGAATAACTGGAGGGAAGGAGCTGAAAGGAGAGAATGATGGGGCTTACTATATTATGAAAAGAGAGCGAGCGAAAGTGTTTGCGCACGCGTGCGTGTGTGCGAGTGATTGAGAGAGAGAAATAGTGTATAAGAGAAATAAAATACAAACATTGAAAACGCTACAAGCACTGCTCACAGACCGAAGCAGTGCATCATATGACAAATAAAAACAGCAGACAATATATTTGACAAAGAAAACTATCTCATAATCATGGCCACCCGTCCCTCTTCGGAGCATTATCGATTTTGCTCTCTATTGTCGAATATGCCACTATTTGCCCAATTCGGTAATGTGTAATTCCAAGGAGAGATAGGAACTATTTCTAGCTGGTCGAGCTTCAGTCTCTCATTGGTTAGTTTATTTACATATATTGAAATTATTTATGGAGAAATATCTGTGGTTTAGTTGCAGTGACCTAAGATAAAAAAAAAGTACGCTGTAGTTTCAGAAACTAAGGTTAGTATTTTCATTGAGACACTACTTCTAGATTAATCGTTGGTGAGACTTTAAAAGACCAAGTTGAAACAACGACAGCAATAATAATAATCCTTTTTACAATAGGCACAGGGCCTGGAATTTGAGTGGAGGGATGGTTGATCACATCGACCCCAGTATTTGAGTAGTACTTAATTTATCGACCCCGAAAGAATGAAAGGCAAAGTCGACCTCGGTGGAGTTTGAACTCAGAACGTAACGACGGTCGAGATGCCGCGAAGCATTTTCCCCGGTGTTCTAACGATTCTGGCAGCTTGCCACCTTAACAACAACAACAATAATGGTTTCAAAGTTGGCCACAAAGGCAGCTTTTTAGTTGCGCAGGGGTACGAGTCGGTTATATTGGCCCCAGTGTTCAAATGGTACTTATTTTACCGACGCCGAGAGGACGAAAGGTCAAATCGACCTCGGCAGAATTTGAACATAGAACGTAGCAACAAACGAAATACTGCTCAGCTTTTCGCCCAAGGAATTGAGAAGAATTGAAAAGTTAGTTCTTGTAGTATAGAAGACCATTGTCTTCCGCAACTCCTATCTCTTTCAAAAAACTGTTGCAGTTTCCTTCCTTTTTCTCACAATGGTAATGGGAAAACGTTTTTGTGTCTCACTTGCAGTTCTCTGGTTAAATCCAGATATTTTTTCTGTATTTCATATTTTTTCTTCAGCTGTCTTTGCTATGCTGTGATATTGTATTACAAAATCCATATTACATTCTTCACCTATTTTTTTCTTTCAGGATCATATCTGGTTTCCGTTCCTATATTGCATGGTAAGAAATATCACGGGATCTCACAATAATCATTTTTTCAATAACATCACGTCTTGATGGATGTTACCACTGTAATCAAATCACGTCACTTGCCAAGCAGAAACAGCTTCGAAACTTCAAAAACCTCAACTACCCTTGGGTAACCAAGATTTTCATAGTTCTTTTAAACTTAGAAATGCATGTTTTTCTGACAATTCGGAAAAGTAACATATAAAAAGTTATTTTGTATTTGCACAATGGAATGTTCTACTTTCGCATGTATACTTTTTCAATCGTTTTCTCTCTTTTAAATAACTTTCTCTTTTTTTCTTCTTCCTATCTCAACCATTCTTCCGCTTAAATAAGAAATCATTATTGTCATGATCCTTACGTACCTTCTCCTATTTTCACGTATTTCAAAATTTAGCTATGGGTACTTTCTCAGATTCTGTGGTTATTTTGAATAAATGTTCCCTCTCTGGTACAAGCCATATCAATAATCTATTTCAGCTTGTGGAGATTCATTCATTTTAAATAGCAAGAATCTTCTCGCATTTTCGCATTCAAAATACCGGAGCATTTTCTTTCCTTTTTTAATAATTTATTTCGTAGTATGATTTTATATAACAATGAATATTTCTTTTCGACTGACTTTTATCGCTTTAAACATCTAATTACTAGGTCCGTTTTATGCACTGTTATGCCTTTTAACACATCTCTCCCCGTTACATTAGATGCTACTACTACTACTACTACTACTACTACTACTACTACTACTACTACTACTACTACAACAACAACAACAACAACAACATTACAATGAGCCACTAGTTCGGAAGATTTCAAAATGTTATTAAAGTTGTGCGTTGGCCACTAAATATTGTTTGGTAATTTTAGAGTTTTCTGGTTTTCTGGCGTGAAACACATATATATATGTGTGTGCGTGTGTGTGTGTGTGTGTGTGTGTGTGTGCGTGCGTGTGTGTGTGTGTGTGTAAATATATATAGTAGGCGTAGGAGTGGCTGTATATGTGTGCTTGTGTGTGTGTTTTTCACCCCACCATTGCTTGAAAACCGATGTTGGTGTGCTTGCGTCCCCGTAATCTAGCGGTTCGGCAAAAGAGACCGATAGAATAAGTATTAGGCTTATAAAGAATAAGTTTCGTGGTCGATTTCTTTGAGTAAAGGCGGTGCTCCAGCATGGCTACCGTCACATGACTGAAACAAGTAAAATAAAATAATATATATATATGTGTATTTATTAAGGTTATGAGAGGTAATGGTGTCAAGAAGACCCGAAGGTGTCAGGTAATGCTGAGGTTCGGTGATTATGCGAATGAGGAGTCCAACGTAGGTCATATATGAGCATGCGTATGTATGAAAAAATTAACAGAATGAGATAAAAATCCAAGGCTGTGAAAGATTTCAGAACATGGGATATTTTATATATCTCTTCTTCGGAGACGGTGTGAGAAAATGGTTAAGCAATAGTTAATTTAAATAAGACAGGAAATAGAGAGTGAAATGGAGGAATGAAAATAGACGTCAATATCCCAGCATATCTCACGTCTATTTTCATACCTCCACTTCACTATCTATTTCATATCTTATCTAGAATAACTATTGCTTAACCGCTTTCTCACACCGTCTCCGACGGTTTGTGTGTGAGTGTGTGTTGTGTGTGTGTGTATGGATGTATGTATATGTATGTATATTTATATTTTTAAATTTTAAAACTGTTTCAGCTGCAAAGCTGCGGTCATGCCTGAGCTACACCATTATTTGGAACCTCCTCTAATGTGTGTCATTTGGTCAATGAAGGAGTTTGATACTACTGCCCTCATCTGTGTTTCCTGCCGTGAGGTAGGCTCGTCTGGAACCCGTAACAGGAAGAGATCCAGTTTTGTTTTATGTATATTATATAGTGTTTAGGGCAGCGGACTCGCGGTCATAGGATCGCGGTTTCGATTCCCAGACCGGGCGTTGTGAGTGTTTATTGAGCGAAAACACGTAAAGCTCCACGAGACTCCGCCAGGGGATGGTGGCAAACCCTGCTGTACTCTTCCACCACAACTTTCTCTCACTCTTACTTCCTGTTTCTGTTGTACCTGTAATTCAAAGGCTCAGCCTTGTCACACTGTGTCACGCTGAATATCCCCGAGAACTACGTTGAGGGT
>NC_068983.1:147965695-147977550 GCF_001194135.2 Octopus bimaculoides | reverse complement strand
TCTCTCTCTCTCTCTCTCTCTCTCTCTCTCTCTTCTCTCTCTCTGCCTCTCCCTTTTCCACTCATTTTCGGTTCCTTGTCTTCCTTCGTCATTTCTACAGAGTACAGATGAGTCCGAGAGATTAACTTTCGCGCGCATGTGTGTGTGTTTGCGCGCGCGTGCGTGTGTACGTGTGTGCGTGTGAGTGTGTGTGTATACATGTATGCTTGCATGTCGTTGGGTGGAAGGAATTATGGTTAAATTAGCTGGAAGGCGAACAAAATATTAAATGGTATTTGGTTACGTTTCTTTAAATTCTGAGTCCAAACACTACCCAGCTTCACTATGCTTCCGAAACCTATAAACTATGTAGTGTTAGACTCGATATTACTCATAGACTAAAAAGGCGGCGAGCTGGCAGAATCGTTAGCATGCGGGGCGAAATGCTTAACAGTATTTTGTTTGCCGCTACTCTCTGAGTTCAAATTCCGCCGAGGTCGACTTTGCCTTTCATCCTTTCAGGATCGATAAATTAAGTACCAGTTACGCACTGGGGTCGA
Organism: Octopus bimaculoides; assembly: GCF_001194135.2. NCBI lineage: Eukaryota > Metazoa > Mollusca > Cephalopoda > Octopoda > Octopodidae > Octopus > Octopus bimaculoides. Next base: position 147,977,011 of record NC_068983.1, on the reverse strand, counting down.
TGTAATCGAATTAATCCGTTCGTCTGTTCTTGTTTGTTCCCTCTATGTTTAGCCCCTTGTGGGCAATAACGAAATAGGTATTTTGTCTGCCGCTACTCTCTGAGTTCCATTCGGCCAAAGTGAACTTTCATCCTTTCGGAGTCGATTAAATAAGTACCAGTTACGCACTGGAGTCGATGTAATCGTCTTAATCCCTTTCCACCAAATTGAGGCCTTGTGCTTCCAGTAGAAAGAATTAGTCATAGACTATAGACTTGAAAGTATAGTCACAGTGTAACAGTTGAAAACACACACGCACGCATACACGTGCACGCACACACACAAATACACACACACACACACACACACACACACACACACACAAATGTTTGCTTTATGTTAAGTTATATACGAAAACATGTTAACGTTAAACCACGTTTTTTTAGAGTAACCATTTATTAATTTTCACAAGAAAAAATGGTCGTCAGTCCGATGAAAACGAATCATCCGTTCTTCGAAGTTACCTTCAACTTTTACATGTAAAAGATAATATACATACATACAGCCATATCTATACTATACACACATATACACATGTTTACACGTATGTGTGTGTGTATGTACGTGTGTGTGTGTGTGTGTGTACGTGTTTCCATCTTTTTATTATTGTTGGGTAAATGAGTATCACACGATTAATATTTAATATACGTGTGTGTGTGTGTGTGTGTGTGTGTGTGTGTGTGTATAACAGTGTGTGTGTGTGAGAGAAAAAGAGAGAGAGAAAGAGAATTAGGAAATTTACAGGGTCTTCAAATTCGACAGAGAACATTTGGTAACATATCTAATAGTATAATCTCCACAAGATTCGTAATCGCTGTTTATTATTCCTTGAGAGATGTATTGTATTCTACTTTTGCTCACTAATATTTTGCTCTTTGCACTGCGAAGACCTCAACAAGCCGTCTGAACAAGCCGTCTGAACAAGCCGTCATTATTAGTTGAATTTCTTGGGTTTCTGTGTTACGAACAAATGGAAGTGAAAGACGTGTGCCGTTTTCTTTAAGTAGATTATTCCTATTAAAAGCTCTTACTCCAGACTTTAATGCCTACCTCTATTCTTAACCCGAGCATTAAACATAAACCTATATCTAAGTTACGATTTGTTTTCAAAATATTTACTCGGAAAAATCTGAAAATAAAATAAAATTAATTTTCCAGTTAATAATAAAAAATTGTATTGACTCAATCGATAAATGGTCAACAAATAAGAAAATCAATTTAGCTTTACACCCACAATTTCCACAACTGATAACATAATAACAACCAAAAAATAATTAACAATACCCTATTTAAGTTACAAAAGAAATTAGAGTATTTGCCTCTTACTGGAACGAAGGTTTCTTATACTAGAACGTTTCATAAGTAATTGAACAAACTAAATTGAATAATCTATGCCTTATATTCAACAGCACATTCTATTTTCTATATTTAACAAAAAGATAAAATTTGAACGACCAATTGCGAAAATGAAAAACACATTACTAGATTGTTCAAACACGTAGAAATCTTTCAGTCAAAGCAGTTTCTTTTCGGGTAAATGTGAATATTTTCTGTTAAAAAATCTGATAAGAGAAGGACTTTAACTGCGGTAAAGCATGTCTTAGTGCAATCAGAACTGGGTATTGTGACATTTTTTGCAAGACAAATACCATTTTCAACGATATCTCTGGAATTATGTCAAGAAATAGAGATAAAATGATTTAACAATTTTTATTTAAACATAATACTTATTAATTTGCGCGAGTAAGCTATGAGGCTGGACATTAGTATAAAATCTTATATTTACTGAGACAACGCTAATAGTAAATATACAAGGCAATTAACTTGACTGAATCTAATGTAAAAACTTTAAAACCTTTTGTCTGAAATCGATCTATCACGGAAAATTCATTCAAAAATTTTCTTCAGAATACTGAGTTACAGGAAAGAAAAGATTTAAGATGCAAAAAAAAAATAGAAAGACCCCTTCCCCTGCCTAAAAAAAAAACAGGAAGCTAGTTACAACCTGGATAGATTATTAAAAATGTATATGTAATTAAGTTCTAACTTATTAATCATGGTGGTATTACAACTTAAAAGAAACAATAAGTCCTTAACTAATCTGACAACGACCTCTATATAACAACAGAAATATACAAGATTATATCAGAGGTATATTTCAAAGAGATTCTGCGATGATCTTCATACTAACAGTGATGTCCTTAACTTCTACTTTAAATATATTTCAAGGGGAGATATGACTGGGCCAGGAAAAGGCGAAATGATATCAATGCATGTAGAAATACTTTGATCTCATTACCAGACTGTTAAAAATTATCGGGATGGAATTTGTCCAAGATAGCGATACTAGATGATTGTAAAACGTATACAAATAATAAATCAGAATGGTAACATAGTTGAGGTTACTGTTTTAGTTGATGAATTCTTCAATATCTAGCAATGTCTTATTCCCCCCAGTATTCAATGAGGTATTTTGATGAAAATATATCCAAGGATCAATTAGTAAGAAATAGCGAATTAAAATCATGGGTATAAAATATGATCATCAGAATTCTATGCGTGCTATAAATCAGTGGTACAGAGTGCCCGTACTGACATTTGGGCTGTGCGATTGAACACGAGATCCAACATTAATGTTTAAACACAAAATACTATTACCGAGTACAATAAACTTCTGCGTCATTAGTGATATTGGCTGCCTTTGCCTAAAACGAAAACAGGGAGACAGAGGCTTAAGATTGATTCAACAAATTTTGAAAATCACAATATTTAATTCAGCAACAGTTACTCACATTCAGCCAAAGACATGCGTCTCTGAAGTAAAGCTGCATACATAAAGCAGATAATATCAGAAAAATTGAGAAAGAGCCACACAGAAAGTATTCTCTAATTGATGACAAGAGTTATATATCCATAGAAGCTGCACGGCTCTACTGCAATAGAACATTACAGAATATCAGATGACATGTTTTTTTGTATTTTTATCAACATGGATGTGTTCTCACTGAGAGGTAATAACGGATAATCAAAATAGTTTCATCTAACTTGGAGTAACAGCATTTATATTAGCTTTCACTTTGACAGGTATGCTGCGGCAATCCAGGAACAAGAATTATCAACAGGATTCAAGATAGGGATATAACACCTGAGCGTGGCCATCGTTGCAATCTCAGCAGAATTTACGCTAAGATATAATCCCCGTCAAAAGTAGCTGTCTGGAGATGTCATCACCTAGTTATCTACTTACGAAGTCTGAAGCTGTGGCAAGAATACAATATAAATATGATATCATAGTGTTGTAGCGATCTTACTTATAATATGAAAAAAACATACTGAAATATTCCTGTAAAAACTGTAAAATGAAGGTATAATAAATCAGACAACTTGAACTTAGGCAGAAAAAAACACTGTCCGCAAAAGTTAGCATGATGATGAAGATGAAAGAGAAACAGGAAAACTTCTTTGCAGGACTAATGAGATATCTCCAAATAATAGACTTATAGTATACCTTCAGATTTATATCTATAATTATTTAGCAACTTGGTTATCTAACTGATTGCCGTGGGTCAAATATTGAGGGGGAGAGCATCACAAAACCAAAAAGAATACGGCTACAATTACGAGCAATCTTTGAAACAGTGAAAGTATATGAAACATTGCAGCAGTCTAGCCAGTAATAACTACATGTGTGTATAGAAATACAAATTTGCGTAAACGCAAATGCATAAATCAAACAAAACATACTAATGCACACATGCAATGTAATATATGGAGATAGTTTATTAACTAATAGTAAGATACAAACGTAAATTCACACACACACGCTCAAACATATGTATGTATGTATGTATGTATGTATGTATGTATGTATGTATGTATGTATGTATCTATTTATTTATCTATCTATCTATCGATAGATAGATACATAGATACATAGATACATAGATTGATAGATAGATAGATAGATAGATAGATAGATAGATAGATAGATAGATAGATAGATAGATAGATACATACATACATACATACATACATAGATAAATAGATAGATAGATAGATAATTAGGTTGACAGACAGATACGTAGATAGATAGATTGATAGATAGGTTGATAGAAAGATAGATAGGTTAATTGATAGATAGATACGTGGATAGATAGATACGTTGATAGATAGATAGATAGATAGATAGATAGATAGATAGATAGATAGATAGATAGATAGATAGATAGATAGATGAATTTATGACATTACCGATAGAAAACAAATGAGAGGTACCAAAGGTTCCTACAGTCTTGTTACAACAGCTTATTTGCTCTCTCACCTATCACATCACACGAGACCTAACAATCAATTCAAAATATATTACTAACATGCTATTATCTATCACTGTTTTGTCTTCTGACACACTAAATTTAATCTAAATCTGTCACCTTTCTAAATTTTCATTACTATAATTTGTATACATTCCAACATTATGTTATTTTCCGTTAGACAAAATAGTTCTATATTTGGTAATAACAAACTGGTCTGTCTTTCTTTGTAAATATATGTACATAACTATACACACACACACACACACACACACACACACACACACGCACACACACATACATACACACGCACAACGCACGCACGCACACATGCATAAAGAAATAAATATATCTATGCATATGCGTGCCTCTGTTTGTGTGTTTGTGCGTGCGTGTTTGTGTGTGTGTGTGTGTATTTGTTACATATATATATATTTAAGCACAAGCGTGGCTATATGAGCAAGAAGCTAGCTTCCCAATAATGTGGTCTTGGGTTAAGTACTACTACACGGCACCTTAAGCAAGTCTCTTCTGCTATAACCCCGGGTCGAATAAAACCTTGTGAGACAATATGGTAGACAGAATCTGAAAAAATCCTTATATGTGTTATTTCTTTACTACCCACAAGGGGCTACACACAGAGATGACAAACAAGGACAGACAAACGGATTAAGTCGATTACATCAACCCCAGTGCGTAACTGGCACTTATTTAATCGACTCCGAAAGGATGAAGGGCAAAGTCGACCTCGGCGGAATTTGAACTCAGAACGTAGCGGCAGACGAAATACCGCTAAGCATTTCGCCCGGAGTGCTAACGTTTCTGCCAGCTCGCCGCTTTAAATGTGTGTGCATGTGTGTCTTACGCATGTGCAAGTGTGTGTGTGTCACAGTTTGACAACCGGTGTTGGATTGCTTGCGTCTCCGTAACATAGTAGTTCGGGAAAAGACGCCGATAAAATAAACACCAGATTTTAAAGATAAATACTATGGTCGATCTGTTTCACTGGTGTCTTCAATGACTGAAACTAGTTAAAGGTAAAACTTAGTTGCGCGTGTGCGTGTGTGTGTGCGTGTGCGTGTGTGCGTGCGTGTGTGCGGTAAGAAGCTTGCTTCCCAACTACATGTTTCCAGGATCAATGTGATTGCGTGGCATCTTGGAAAAGTGTCTTCACAAAGCCTTGTGAGTTGATTTGGTAGACGGCAAATGAAAGAAGCCCGTCCTTTATACAGTGTTATTCAAAAAGAATGAACCGATTTCATTACGCAATATTATATATAATAAGGAAAAGCAATAGAAAACTCCAGCTAAGTCACAAGTATTTACTCGCAATCAACTTTTATTTCCTGCCTTACAAGTGTTCACTGTGGCCACCACCTGCAGCACAGGCAACATCAATGCGATAAGAGAATTCCTCCCAGACGCGTATCAGCATATTACGATCTTTTACATATCCCCACAAGAAAAAAATCACACAATAGCGATCAAATTCATTGGATCGTGATATGCTAATACGGATCTGGGAGGAATTCTCTTATCGCATTGGTGTTGCCTGTGCTTCAGGTGGTGGCCACATTAAACACTTGTAAGACAGGAAATAAAAGTGGATTGTGAGTAAATAATTATGACAGCTGGAGTTTTCTATTGCCTTTCCTTATCAAAATATTGCGTAATGAAATCGGTTCATTATTTTTGAATAACCCTGTATAAATATGTATATAGTTATGTGTGTGTCTGTGTCTGCGTTTGTTCCCCATTACCGCTTGACAACCGTTGTTGGTGTTTTTCCTTCCACGTAACTTAGCGGTTCAGCAAAAATGACTGGTAAAATAAGTCATGGGGTCGATTTGTTCGATTACAAACCTCAAAGCGGTGCTCCAGCATGGCCGCAGTCAAATGACTGAGACAAGTAAATGAATAAAAGAATGCATGTATGTATGTATGTGTGTGTGTATGTATGGATGTATGTATGTATGTGTGTATGTATGTATGTATGTATGTATGTCTATTTACCGGGCATCCAAGTCTCCTCAAGATCTCCCACAGGGCAGTTCGATTGACAGAGTGAAAAGCCTTAGTAAGATCAAGGAATACCTGATAACGTCCTATTTGCTGTTGCACACACTTTTCCTGTAACTGGCGTGCAGAGAAGATCATATCAACAGTACCCCTACCCTTTCTGAATCCACTCTGTGATTCAGAAAGAATCTCATTAGCCACATATATCTGCAGCCGGTTCAACATTATTCGTAATACAACTTTGCCGGCCGTATCAAGCAGGCAAATACCACGAAAGTTATTGTTTTCATCTTTTTGTCCCTTACTCTTGAACACAACTTCCATGACTGCATCCTTCCAGTCTTTTGGCATAACTTCATTTTTCTATATCTTCTGTATTACTGCTGTCAGCATTTCTAGCAAGTAGTAACCTACAAACTTAAATAGTTCTACATTCAGACTAATAAATTCCCGGTGCTTTAGCAATGTTCAGCTTTGATACTGCTGTTATTGTTTCCTCCATTGACGGGATGTCATCTAAACACTCAGTGGGTGCATTCTGTGGAATCATATCTATACTAATGGTCGATTCAGAAGTTCATTGAAATGGTCCTACCATCGTTTTAAGATGTCTTTGGGCTCCCTCAATAAAACACCATTCCTATTCTTCACATGAGCCAAAGTAGGACATGATGGCCCATACACCTCACGAAGGAGTTTATATAATTTAGTGTTCTTAACATTGGAAGCAGTCTCTATCTCTTCTGCTTTCTTCCGTCACCATGTATCCTGTATGCTTCGAATCTTTCTTTGCACATCTGCTTTTCTCTCTTTGAAAAATCTCTATTTTGATCAGAAACATTTGCTAGTAATGAATGCAATGCCTTTCGTTTTTCTTCCAACAAATGTTGAATATTTCCATCACTGTCATCAAACCAATCTTGATGTTTCTTCTTCTTTACTCCTAAAACTTCTTTACTCCTAAAACTTCTTTACTCCTAAAACTTCTTTACTTAAATTGTATAGTTGTCCCCTGAAGTCCATCCACTCATCTGTCCAATCCAAATTTTCGATTTTCTACTGAAATTCTACTCTAACTGTTTTATTCTTAAGGAGGTTCACATTCAAACGTTTAGGGATGCCAGTACCACTGTGTCTGTTTTCTGGCTTCACTACAAACTTGATCTTCCCTCGAACCAAGCGATGATTTGTCCAGCATTCTGCTCCCCGCATGACCCGCACTATGCAGAAATCACTTTTATCTCGTTTTCTAGTGATATAGTCTATCGAGTGCCATTGCTTTGAACCGGGATGCATCCATATAGTTTTGAACTTATCTCTTTGTTGAAAAACAGTTCTCATAATAAATAGATTCAGCTCAGAACACGTTTCTGAGAAAAGTAAGCCATTGCTGTTAAAATTTCCCACTCTGTGCCTTCCAATCACATCCCATGTCTCATGGTCTTTATAAACTCTAGCATTAAAATCACCCAATATGGTAATATTATCATCATGTGGAATTTGTGGATATTTTCTTTCAGCACATCATAAAAGGAGAGCTTTTCATTTTCATTAGCATTCACAGGTGGTGCATAAACACTAACAAGTGTTACATACCGACCTTATTTTTAAAGGCAATCTCAGCAATATCATTCTATCTTCTCTGAACGGCAGTTAGATGATCTTCTCTGTACGGCAGTTAGATGATCTTCTCTGCACGGCAGTTACAGTTATAGGAAAAGTGTGTGGAACAGCAAATAGGACTTTATCAGGTATTCATTGATTCTACTAAGGCTTTTAACTGTCAATAGAACTGCCATGTGGGAGATCTTGAGGAGACTTGGATGCTCGGTAAAGTTTCTCACAATTCTGAATCAGTTTCATGATAGCATGGAAGTAAGGATCAACATTGGTGGAAAGCTCTCGGAGCCTATCTCTGTCATGAATGGCGTAAAATAGGTGACATACTAGCATCCACTCTCTTCACCCTCTATTTTACTATAGATATCGCACAACAGGAAAAACCTTTAATATCAAAAGACTGTCAACTAAGTCAAGGATGTCCTCAACTCTTATTACAGACCTCCTATATGCAGATCATTGTGATATGGTCACTCATACTTATGAATGCAATTTCAATGGTTTATGAAGCACTTAGCTTAGTCATAAATCTAACCGAAACTGTTGACGTTTCAGCTAGCACCAGGAATGCCATACATAGGACCTGGTATATTCGTGTACGGAAGAAAACTTGCAGTGGTTTCTAAGTTTGTTTACTTAGGGAGCACACTAAATACATCAGCGAATCTTGATGAAGTATCACTACGCATTCAGAAAGCCAGTTTTGCTTTTGGCAAACTGGAAGATCGTCTGTCGTCTAGACACGGTATTTCCACTGTGACAAAGGTATACATGTATCTTAACCTCTTTATTGTGTGCTTGCAAAACCTGGACTGTGTATCGTAAGCACTTAAAACTTATGGAACAATGTCTCAGAAGGATTTTGAGGATCAGCTGGAAGATATTTATGTTTGTGAGTGACGATGAGGTGCTTGAAAAAGGGAAATGCTTCAGTATTGAAGCTTTACTATTGCAGTAATCAGAATGACAGGCAACAGAATGCTTAAACAACTTTTTTACGGAGAATTGGTGACAGGTAAGCGTCCATTCCACACACCAAGGATTGAGGTACAAAGACTGTCTGAAGTCGGGAATGAATAAGATAAATGTTCCAATTGACAACTGGGAAGATTTAGCGCATTGCCGAGAAAAAATGGGAAAAGGTTGTGTATGAAAGTAAATATGAATTTGAAAGGAAGAGAATGGCGCATGCAAAGATCAAGAGAAAGATGAGAAAAGGTGACAGGAATGATGTTCTAACAAGCATTAATGAACATGATGATTTTACCTGTGATGAATGTGGAAAGATTTGTCTAAGCAAAAGAGCCATATGAAATCACACATTGCACAATCGCACATTGAGGGACAGATGATTTTGAATGCATGCTGTCATAAAGTATGCGGATCACAAAGTGGCTTGAAAAGGCACAGCAAAGTTCATGGGACAGTAACCTATACAATCACTGAGTTATTTTGCACTAATTGTCAAAAAACCTTGCAAGTCTTTGGCAGGCCTCAAAAGCCATATTCGAGCAGCTGATCGATGATATTCTAGGGCATAAAGAAATCAGGCAATAGGTCTAACTTGAAATCGAGTTACAACCATCATGTATGTGTATGTATTATGTATGTATGTGTGAATGTATGTCTATGCGTGTATGCATATGTGTGTATGTATGTATGTATGTTTGTATGTATGTGTGTATGTATGTGTGTGTGTGTGTATAAATGTGTGTGTATGTATGAATGCATGTGTGTATGTATATGTGTATGTATGAATGTATGTATGCATGTGTATGTATGTGTGTATATATGCACGTGTGTGTGTAGTACGAATGTATGTGTGTATGTGTGTATGTATGTATGAATGTTTGCATGTGTGTATGTATGTATACATACACACATACATATATATGTGTGTATGTATGTGTGTGTGTGTGTGTGTGTGTGTGTGTGTGTGTGTGTGTGAATGTGTGTGTAATATATTTATAGGTTCTCTTCTGTTTTTAATTACTTAAATTCGCCCTCTGCAAAAGGAACTAGTTTCTCATAAAGATACAAAGCTTCATCATTGTCACATTTTAAAACTGAGAAAAATCTCCCATATTTTACTGCTTCTCTTATGTGTTGTATATGTAAAGTGCGAGTTTGTTGGTATGTATATATGTTTGTATGTATGTATATCAATATATAGGTTCTAGCCGTCTCCCAAATATCTCTCTATTTTATGGTTCTTCGGTTTACCAGAGTATTCTTCCTCATCCTCTCTCATTTCTCTTCGTCGTGTGAATGATTAAAATAAGAGATATACTTGTGAATGAAAGTAACCCAGTACCATATCTCTGTCATTCGCGATCACTGCTCTCTCACTCTCTCAATATATATATGTGTAGTGCATCCGTATAGAAATAAATACAATAATACATGTATTTATACATGTATGTATGTACATATATGTGTGTATATATATATATGTGTGTATGTGTGTGCGTGTGTGTTTGTGTGAATATGCATAGATACACTCACCGACGCACACACAAATGTGCAGAAGTATCGAAATGTTTTGATACATGGAGATAGATAGATTGATTCATAGATAAACGCACATAGGCTTCGCATGGTACATCTTAATTCATCCAAGAACGGGGCATTTATCAGAAAAGTGCTCCATAAAAATAGAAATATATTAAATTAGAGCTATGAGAACGACGATGTGAAAAGTGGAACGGAAATGGAAGAATCCCAAATATACAATGAGATAAATGTATTTTGCCTTAGCCTGTTGTATATACGATTATATATATATTTATGTGTATATGCTTGTTTGTACGCATGTATGCATTTTTATATCTATATATCAACATAATATATACTGTATCCTTAGATATACGTATATACTTATACACACACACATCCTTCTATGTATGCATACATGTAAGTCTCTATGTATGAGTATGCATACATATATGTTTGCGTGTGTGTATATATATATATATATATATATATATATATTTATATATATGAGAATTCATTCAGAACTGTACATATTATTTCATGTCTCTCTCTTTCTCTCTTTCTGTGTGCATTGTCACTTGTACATCGGGGAGCGTTCATGCACTTTTTGCACGTGTATTTGCTTGGAATAAAACATTAAGCTCAATTATATGGTTTTCCACAAATGCTGTTCTTTTGTGAGATTTTCTCGATTTGAAAAGAATTTTGTGGGAAATATTCTATAATTTTCATTTCAAACGTTGTACTTTCAACAATTCTCAATATTTTCAATGTTGTAAATTAGATAAATCGATATGCCTACATAAACCTACACGTATGCGTACTTCACGTATAT
>NC_068983.1:147963339-147964640 GCF_001194135.2 Octopus bimaculoides | reverse complement strand
TATATATACATATATATACATATACATCACACGAAGATCCTTTCTGAATTCTGTCCAACTGACCCGTAGTTACCGCAGCGCGGATTATGACACAGATCAATCACTAATAAGAAGCACCCGAAATCTCTCCAATCTGAACTTCCACAAAGTAGACTGGAAATCGATCCAAAAAGAGATCCTCAGACAGGACTGGCCGAAATGTCTCTCCACGCTTTGACATTGGCGTGAAACTAGAATATTTCATGTCTGTTGTACTATCCATATGCCAGAAATATGTCCCAGAGCACAAGGGCAAAACAATATAGGAACAAGATTCCAAGGGAGAGGAAGATTCTGATGAGACGACGGACGATGGTTGTAAATCGACTCAGCCAAAATCCCAAAAGTAGTGATAGGTCCCGCCTAAAAGCAACACTGATGGAGATTGAGAAAAGGCTGGAACGATACTTTGTGAGGGAGAGAGCAGTCAAAGAAGTCTGGATTATAAAAAACATTAAGTCAAATCCAAAGCCTTCTTTCATTACGCTAAAGTAACAGCCTCAGTACACTGCAAGATAGGACCCCTCTTCCAAAAGGATGACTCCCTTACAGTCTAATTAGGATCTGTGAGGTACTGCATGACCAGTTCAAAAGTGTCTTTACCACTCCGTTGGAACACTGACAAGTGAACGAAACAGTGGACTTCTTTGCCACCTCACCCACAAACCAGCGGGTTAGTTACGATGGAATACATCGACATTAGTGAAGAAGATATACTACTAACCATAGATGAGGTGGACGCAAACTCAACTGCTGGTCCTGATGGTTTCCCAGCAATCCTCCTCAAATCGTGTAAGCATGCCCTGGCAAAACCCCTCCAAATTTTATTCCAGAGCTTTCTTTCAAATGGCAGACTGCTAAGCAAGTTGAATGAGGGAATAATATGCCCAATCCATAAAGGGGGAAGCAGAGCAGATGCCAAAAACTATAGGCCTATCTCTCTGACTTCACACATCAACAAAATCATGGAACGGATAGTCAGAGGGAAACTAATCGCATTCCTTGAAGAAAATAACATGCTTAGTGATACCCAGCATGGCTTTCGACTAGGTAGGAGCTGCCAGACCCAGCTCTTACAGTACTGTGACTGGGTGTTGAGGCAGTTACTTAACAACTCAAATGTGGATGTAATATACCTTGATTTTGCAAAAGCTTTTGACAAAAGGAATCATGGTATGATATGCCACAAACTGAGTGATTTTGGCATAGCTGGAAACCTTGGAGAGTGGTTACATGACTTTCTGAAAGACAGAAGTCAGGCA
>NC_068983.1:147960889-147961688 GCF_001194135.2 Octopus bimaculoides | reverse complement strand
ATATATATAGAGTGAGAGAGAGAGAGAGAGAGAGAGAGATTTATTTATATATTTATATATATACTCTCTTTTATATTTATGTTTATATATATATATTTATATTTATATATATATTTAGATATCTATATATATCTACATATACTTTTATATATCTATATATATATATATATATAGTTGAAATTTAGATACACATGCATACATGCATACATGCATTCGTGCATTTGTGTGTATATTATTTTAATGAAGCTGAAAATCTTCACAAAGTATCATTTATAGCTTTACGTATGCTTCGAGATTCACTATTCTTAAAAAGGTTTACACACACGCACGCACACACACACACACACACACACACACACACACACACACACATCTATATACATCCTACTTTCAGTAGTGGCACAAATGCCACTCATATTTCTAAATTTTATTCTATACTTTTTCTTTCCAACTTTCTCTCTCTCTTCCTTTGTCTGTCTGTCTGCCTGTCAGCCTGCCAGTCTCTCTCTCTCTCTCCCTCTCCCCCTCTCTCTCTGTTGCTGTTCCTTTCTCTTGCTCTCTAGTTTGCACAAGTTTATTAATTGTTAGATAATAATTAAGAACTGGGAGGCGCAATGGCCCAGTGGTTAGGGCAGCGGACTCGCGGTCATAGGATCGCGTTTTCGATTCCCAGACCAGGTGTTGTGAGTGTTTATTGAGCGAAAACACCTAAGGCTCCACGGGGCTCCGGCAGGGCATGGTGGCGAACCCTGCTGTACTCTTTCACCACAACTTTCTCACACTTTTACTTCCTGTTTCT
>NC_068983.1:147958205-147960841 GCF_001194135.2 Octopus bimaculoides | reverse complement strand
CTCTTTCACCACAACTTTCTCTCACTTTTACTTCCTGTTTCTGTTGTACCTCTATTTCAAAGGGTCAGCCTTGTCACACTGTGTCACGCTGAATATCCCCGAGAACTACGTTAAGGGTACACGTGTCTGTGGAGTGCTCAGCCACTTGCATGTTAATTTCACAAGCAGGCTGTTCCGTTGATCGGATCAACTGGAACCCTCGACGTCGTTAGCGACGGAGTGCCAACAACAATTACGATCATTTTCATTTCATTTCATTTCATCATCATCATCATCATCATCATGTTCATCACTGTCATCATTATTGTCGTTGACGTAGTTATCGTCATCGTCATCGTCATCATCATGGACATTACGATCATAACCAAACTCATCATGATTACCGTGATCCATCACAGCTATAACACGATAAACATGAGGGATGTGATTGTAAAATAGAATTGAACATCGAGAAAAAAAAAAACGTAGTTTATTTATTTTCTGTTCTCAGTTTACAATTTCCAGTTTCGAAATAAATAAATCTCTTTATTATATCTGCGGTAAGCTTTTGTAAGATATTTCAAAACATCATTTGTTATCTTCTCATATCTCATAATATGATCGAGCCTATGCAAAATATATACACGTGAGTGTATTTCTTGCAAAATATATACACGAAAGTGTGTGTGCATCTATGTGTGTCTAAATTTATGAATCCTTTTTACCCATGATTTATATCTATATATGTGTGTGTGTAAATACATATGTATGTATGTATGTATGTATGTATGCATGAGGGCGCATGACCTAGTGGTTACGGTGTTGGACTCACGATCACGAGATTGTGGTTTCAATTCCTAGACCGGGTAGTGAGTAGTGTTATTGAGCAAAGCACCTCATCTCACGTTTTTCTGAGGTCATTTCGACAACTGACGCGTGGCACACAGTGCACCTGTTCAGACAACGCCGATTTGTTGGAGTGAGCTATGTATGTATGTATGTATGTATAAATATATGTATGTATGTATGTGCGTGCGTGTTGCCCTCCACCCGCTCGAAACTGCTGGCCTTATGCCAACATTTAAAAACGCTGTTGCTATACTTTGGGCAACATGCCTATGCATAGATGTTTTCTGTTTGTTTTTGTGAGCATTTCCCATCCAGGAAAAGTTAGTTCAGCTGTCTTGGGGTTGGATGGGAGGTCGTTAAAGAAGAGAATGTTTCCTGAGGAGCTTACTGCCAAACGAAGTATGCTGTTCTCTTCGTTTTTCAGAACTAGGTTTATCTATTTATTGTTGTTTCTGTCTTTAAGCATGTGCTGTCTGAGTGAGTCTTACACGACATTCGAAGACTATCTGTTTGTCTGACTGTCTATCTGTTTGTCTGCATATAGGTAGGCATATATGTATATATTATTTTAACTTGCTATAAAGTGTTACAATTTACCAATAGTTATTCATTAATTTTCTCTTATAAATATTGACTACTGTTTAACCACGATTTTTCTATCCCAACAATACGACAATATATTTGCTTTTTATTTGTTTCAAAATATGTGTTACATTAGTTATCTCATGTCATGCTATAAACCCCAGTTATTGCTTATAACTTTAAGCATTACATATTTAAGCAGAATTACATCATATACAAAGTTATGTATATCGTATATGTTGTGTCGACGCCCCCAGGCGAAGAAGTAGGATCTCCCAAGACATACAAATAGAGGTGGTCTGGCCGTGGTAGGAGTGTTGAGTAGCAGTTGTGTAGCGGTTGAGTAGAGATCATCCGAAGGTGCTAGATACATACGTATGTATGTGTATATTTATCCTCCGTTGATTATTAGGCACAAGTAACGTTAAACTACAATTACGACATTAAGAAGGATCTGTGAAAAGAAAATTTAGATCGAGATACAAGTATCTTCTTTTAGGCGCTGCAAGAAGAGACATACCACAACCCTCTCGGCGTTAATCTGGGCATCAATTACAATATCAGCTGAAAGATTCTTTTGTGGACCAGACTAGTTTATGAACGGATCAAAAAGATTTTCTGTAAGCTCACTTTAAAACTTACACTTTTGGGGAATCTACGAACCTTCACGGACTGTATAAAAATCAAAAGTACAATATTCTTTTGTTATGTCCACACTTTACGAAGTATATTTTATTGGAGATTAAAGATAAACCACCAGACCAATCATTACACATTGATTGCGATTTTCTCGAGCAGCAATCAGTGAATATATTATACTCCGCCATCATGTTTGCAACGATTTATACATTGGTCTAACCTACCTGCTTATACATTACTTGTGTGCGCAACCGTCTAAACGGATAACTCTTTTATATCTCAAATTCTCCTATCACTTAAATACTCTTTCCACTGTTTTCTTTTTTGCTTCCCGTACTGGTTCCTCCAAGAGCCTGGTTCTATTTCCTGTTCAGTGAATTATATCTTTGCTCGTTCTCCGTCTTTTTCAAACCACGTGTGCACCTTTAAACCTCGCTTCATTCGAAATTGCTAACCCATCATGTTGACATTACCAGCTTGAGAAATGGCGAAATGAATTTTAAATTCCACCAAGAAAAATATTCGTATCTGAATTTCACATGGTTTTTCTGTGGCTTTAAGTATTAATTTAATCATATACATTTGTG
>NC_068983.1:147951780-147957888 GCF_001194135.2 Octopus bimaculoides | reverse complement strand
TGTTTGTTGCACCTTGTTTAACAATTTGTCCTTGTTCCTTTGCCACGTCATGTACCCAGTTATGTATCTATATGTACATGTAGATGAACGTATATACATACATGTACATATATATGCATATACTCATATATTGTTTTTATATATATATATATATATTCCGACCTACATACATACATACATAACTACATGTACACACATATATGCATATATAATTACTCATATGGGTTACACGCGCACATACAATTTTTGTTACCTCTGGCTGTGAGTATATGTGCTGTTTCCGTGAATAAAAGATCTTTCCAAGAAAACTTCAGCGTTAGAGCTTTGCTAAGAAAAACTATGATTGCTACACGTTGACAACATAGATACGTCTTACATAGTTTCTTTTTTGTTCCGCTTACAGATTTTATTCGCTAAGTGCGTGCTAGCTAGTCATTTTCTGCGCTTGAAATACGTTAGCTGTTCAAGCTTCTGAGGGGTTTATTAACATAACCGAGTGCAGCAGCTAGAATTACGGATGAAAACGTAAATTTATAATCTGGGAAGAGAAGTTCTAGATTTCTAAACAGTTGTCTATAAGTTTTCTTTTTCTTATTGCTTTTGGAAGAAATATTCATACCTAGAGAGCAACTAACTTTATGGCTGTAACATGAAATTTCTTTTCTTCCCTACTCGATTATATTAGACCCGTTATATTTCCAGCTGCAGAAAGTTTTGCATGGAATGTTTCACCAATATTGTTTGAACTGATATGTATAGCAAAGGTTTGCAATATTCACCCCAGGGCAAACTTAATGCTAGCATCATTCTAAAGTTTACACGAAGCATACCAACTCATAACCTTTTATGAAATATAGAATGTTTCTCGTCTCTCCCATTCGAGTAGCACCTTCCAATATTGCTGTTTCTGAGAAAATTTCCAGCTGGAGAGGAACCATTCAGCTTTTAATATCTTTGAAGCAAATGTTTGTAACCGTACTGTTACTCTAAATGCATTTTGGATAATATTTTATAAGAGGAAAGCTTCGACTACAATAGTTTTCCCTTTAATTTTGATATAATATTCTTCGGTTAATCTATTTTTATTCATAGCACCTTTATTTTATATACTTGTCAGTGTATAGGTGTTTGTGCTACTCATTGATTTTAACAAAAGAGCTACACTGAAAACTGCTTATGCAAATGTTTTGATTTTGGAAATCAGTGTATGTATCAAACTATTAAAAACGAACATGTCTTTTGGCCAAAATCGATCCCTATATCAACTGCAAATGGTATTAGTAAAGCCAGCGTTATACATATATGTAGTATGGATAATTAGATCGTTCACAAAGAAAATTTTGGTTACATTGATGTCTTTTACAGTTGTGAATCCTAACGCATCAACACTAAACTATTCGTAACAACAACGACAACGCCTTTTTGCCAAAGTAAACAGAAGCACAGAAATTCCACCTTAGATTATTTCCTTTCAAATAATTATACTCCGTGAAGCAATCATTCCACTTCCAGTTACAAGTGTCAGAATTGTTGACCAGGTCATATCTGTTTTCAGTGGCAGAAGCCATGTCAGTAAGTACTTTCAGCAAGTGAAGGAGACTTGACCGAGACTTCATGCAACAGTCTCCTATTTAACAGCATCATACAAAATAAACCCAGTAGTGAAGGCACATTTTGATCGACGTAGTTAAATGGTAAAGTAAGATTTCGGCACTGGTGCTACACCATCCCTTTTCTAAACACTTTGAACAAATACACAAACCTTTCAATCAATAAAATACACATTCTTTCTTGTAAAATAAAAATATTAAAATAACATTCGTGAAGCGACCATCACTTCATGTAACAGGCTCCCATCTAACAACATCATACAACGAAATAAACGCAGCAGTGGAGGTTAGAAGTGAAGGTTAGAAGTCCGCGTGGATTATCTTGTTACATCTTAAAAACCACGAATTTAAATTCCTTTCAAATTCTAAATGCAAACTGCTTAACACTTCTAAGGGTGTTAACTAAACGCATTCACAATGCCTTCACGTCTGATATAAGAGCTACTAGATAACTCTAATGGAAGTGCAGTATCGTCGTGAACAACTTGTATCGAAGTATCGAAGACAAAGTAACCTAAAAATTTAACCAGTTCGATATCAAACGCCCTCCTTCTGAAACAACTCTAAACTTCGAGAAGTAAAAGACTAGAGTTGGTGGTCTTGATAACAGAATGATCATAAATTCTAGGTAGTGATTCCTACAAGGGTTCAAAATTAAAGCGAATACTTATTAGACAACTTTACAAAGAATTACGACTTGGATTATTTATGCTGGATAACTTGAATTTGGGTGCATTCACTCACGCCGCGGCTCAAGTTTGTACTGGAATGAAGATCTATCAAATTTAAGTAACAGAGCAGCTACGTTTTGAATATATTTAGAAAGAATTTTAGAAATCTTTAATGACTTTGTCAAAGCATCACTACCGATATAACAATACTAAACTTGCCATTTCGTTAATTGTATAGTCAACAGTAGAAAGACACTCCGCACAGATCATCTTTCCTTAAGCCAGCGGATTATGCCAAAGCTAAAGACTGGAATGGATTACAGCTCGGCAACAAGAAGTTGAATGTTACATATTTTCTGCTGAGGAACCGAAAACAACGTGAAATTATAGACCTCGATCAGGGACAGACAGCGTTGACTGGTGCAGAAATTGAACTCACAACCGTATGATTGTGAACGCAACACTCCAGCCACTAGATCACACGCCATAGACCTGTGTATGTAGTGCATGTTCAAGCACACACACACACACACACACACACACACACACACACACATAACCATGTACGAATAAGTGTGTACGTATGCACGTGTGTATATAAGACGGTATCCCAGCATGGCCGTAGTCTAATGACTGGAATTAATAAAAGAAAACTAAAAGAATTCACGCACATACGCATACATACGCACGCGCACACACAAACATACTTGCACGTACAAGAAAATATATTTACCGACGGTAAAATAGTAGTAGTAGTGATGGCGGTTTCAAGTTTTGACACAAGGCCTGCAATTTCGGGGGCGGAGTTATGTGAGTTACATTGACTCCAGTGCTCAGTTAGTACCGAAAAGATGAAAAGTAAAGTTGATCTCGGCGGAATTTGAACTCGGAACCTAAAGGCAGACGAAAAGCCGCTGCGCATATTGCCCAGCGGGCTAACAATTCTGCTAGCACGCTGCTTTAGTAGTAACGACAACAACCAGCGAACAAACAAACAAGCAAACAAAACATAGCAAGTTGGAAAGGACCTGGCCTAGATGGAGCACATGGGTATTGGTTGAATTTTACACAGTTGCATAAAAGGCTAGTTGCATACCTGGTTGATTTGCCTGCAACATCATCACGTCCCGACTGGGTGACAAGTGAGCGAACGTTGCTATGTCTCGAGGACACCTTGAAATGTAATTTGGTATAATGTGTTTATTTCTTACGTGGAAGCATTCAACCTGTGCCTTGGCAAAAAAAGTTACATAATCATCTGAAAAGCAGTAGAACAGAAAGTATACAGGAAGCAAAGTAGGGCAACAAAAGACCATTTATTAGTTGATAAAATGATAATTAGAAACTGTAGATGCAGATGGACGGGACTGAATGTAGCATCGTTAGATTACAAAAAAAGCATATGACATAGTGCCGCACAGTTGGATAAGTAAAGCAATGAGCATGTTTGGAGTGACAGAAAATATGGAGAAAATGGTTAAAGAAAGTATGAAAAATTGAAATACTGAATTGATAGGAGGAAAACAAAGACTTGAGAAAGTGAACATAGGACGTGGTATATTTCAAGGTCATAGATTATCTCCATTATTAGTATTGGATATGATACTGCTCAGTTTAATATTACGATAAGTTAAAATAGCTTTTGATTTGAGAAAATGATATGGTTCGATAAATCATCTCAGTTTTATGGATGGCATTTTATCAAAGGGTGTAGGTATAGAATTTGGGGTTGAAAAGTGTGTTATATTGATAGAGAAACGAAGAAGATTTGGAGGTAGCTAGGGAATTGGAATGTCACATGGGCAAACAATGAAATCATTTGAGAAAGGACAGTGGTGTAAGTATTTGGAAATACTGGAGGCAGGTGAAATAAAACATGAAGAAATGAAGCAAATTACTAGTAGGGAGTATACAAGACGAGTGAGAAAAATATTTCAATCAAAGTTGAATTTTAAAAAAATATTAAAACAATAAATGCAAAAGCAGTAGCGGTAATCAAATATGGAGTTAGAATTGTTGATTGTATCTCAAGAGACACAGAAACTTGACAGAAAAAACTAGAAAGTTGTTGGCAATGCATGGAGCTCACCATCTGAAAGTTGTACTTGAAGACAGACCACAGTGGAAGAGGCTTAATTGTTGTAGAAGAGTATGCACAGATGGAAAGAAAAACCCTACTAATATATTTACAGAAGAGCACAGAGAAATTATTAAAGTCAGTAAATAAGGAGCAGGTGATCATGCTTGGAATAGGAGAAAATGACAAGAATGAAATTCAAAGAGAGCATGTTAAACAGAAGAGAAACATTTGCATTGTCAATTTTGGAAAGCCACTGAGGATATATGCGGAACAAAAATCTGGGCTAGGTTGAAAAAAAGGGCAATTAAAAAAAGAAACAGAGAACCCTATAGTTGCACAAGATCAAGTATTAAAAACAAACAGCTTCAAAAAATATGTGTAAGGGAAGAAGGTTCCAGTGACATGTAGAGTATGTGGGATTTGGGATGAAGCAGTGGCACACATTGTTGCACAATGAGGTAGCTCAGGAAAAATAAAAGAAATGAAAGCACGACAAAGTTGTGGAAGTTTTACACTGGAAGCTTTGTCAGAAACAGAGATTTGAAGCTGTAACTACTTGGTTTGATCATCGGATTGAAAGAGTTTTTGAGACAAAGAAATGCAAGATTATATGGGATTTCCCTATTCAAACGGATAAGAAGCTAGAAAATACTTAACCAGATATAATAATAGACAAGGAAAAACTAAGTTGCGTACTAATTGATCAGTCACGTCTCTATGATTCCAGGGTTGTAAAGAAAGACGATGAAAAATAAAAGAACAATTCTTTAAAATTTGAACTTCTAAAAATTTGAAATATGAAAACTGTAAAGGTTGTACTAGTAATAATAGGTGTATTGGGAACTGTGAATAATGATATTGACAAAATGGTTGAGGGAAATTTGAAAAGAATATCCTGCAGAGCGTCTACAGAAAGTTTGCCTCTTACGAACTGAGAAAATTATCAGAAATGTTTTGAGCAATATGAAAGCTTATTGAAATCGTGTGGATATCTAAGATTACAAGTAGTAATCGCTACTCATATAAATTCTACCAGAAATAAAAGCAAACCTGAGTCAGATCGGATAATAATAATAATGATAATAAATAAATAAATGCCTTGATATGGTGCTAGGCAGTGGCTCTCATGGCTTGTCATCTTAACTGATTGGAAGTGTTATCATGTACATTGTTTTGTCTTGGTATAAAAGATGGGCTACAGCAAATATTCTACTTAATACCACAGATTTGCTTCTCAATTGTTTAACCTTAACCAGTTGAGCATGTCCCTTAGAGACTGACGATATGTGCATCTCTGATCACGGGCAGAAGTAGTGGGGGAGCATATCATAGCCATGTGTTGAGAGGAATTCTTTGGGGTTTGGATAATTCATATTTGGAAACATGGGTGTTTCGTTCAATATCCTATCACAACCATTATTCTGGGACATTTTGTGCAGGGCGAGCTACTCGACCCGAGGAAAATTCTAACTGGGCCCCACCTGCAAGGACATGTGCTTTTTATCTTGATATGAGATCGCCATGGTTGTGATGCATGTGCCTAGTGTACTCTTATCTGACTGGTAGTCATAATGGGTATACTGGGCTTAGTATATTTTACCCCAGTGTCACTTCGATGACATGCACTGCTCTCTCACTACTACTATACTACTACTACTACTACTACTACTACTACTACTAATAATAATAATAATAATAATAATAATAATAATAATAATAATCCGTTCTACTACAGGCAAAAGACCTG
>NC_068983.1:147946322-147950597 GCF_001194135.2 Octopus bimaculoides | reverse complement strand
TATACATATATACGACAGGCTTCTTTCAGTTTCCGTCTACCAAATCCACTCACAAGGCTTTGGTCGGTCCGAGGCTATAGTAGAAAGCACTTGGCCAAGGTGCCACGTAGTCGGACTGAATCTGGAACCATGTGATTGGTTAGCAAGCTACTTACCACACAGCCACTCCTATACGTTTATGAATTTGTTTTGCAAGATTCCTGATGTGAAATCGTGTGAAATATAACAATATATATATAGAAGACACGAGCCCAAGCTGCTACGCAGTGGGACCGAACTGGGAATCGTCAAACTTCTTACCACATAGCCACACCTTAAATGCAAAATACCTCATACCTGGGGGAAATGACAGCTGCTACTACTTCGGATCACAGAAGATCTAGTAATCTTCATGGTTCAACGGAGAGGAAAGCAGCTGCAGCAACGTATTGTGGTTTGCAGAGAACAAAATGAGGTCAGTCATTGGCCATCTGCAGCATACTTCTCTATTCTCAGGCGTGTTGACCTGGTTAAGCTACTGGATTTAAGGCGGTCACGGTCGAGGGAGTGTAGTTGACGATGCGCTACCTTTCTTCACATACAGCAAAATCACTGAAGGACAAACATAGTATGTATGTATGTATGTATGTATGTATGTATGTATGTTTGTATGTATGTATACATGCATACATGTATGCATGCATGTATGTATACGTACATTTTTTAGGTTTTGTTTTATATATGTATTCTCATGCATATACGTGCATGTTTAAACATGCACATATATATTTAAATGATAAACTTCTGGAAAGTTTTACAGATTTTTACAGTTACAGTGATGGATTGGATCTGTAGTCTTCGAATCAGCATTCTCCTTTCTGGTTTTGAGAAGCCTAATTTCTCAAGATTGGTATTTAGGTAGTGTATTACATATCCTTGTGTCCCAATAATTAGAGATATAAACCTGAACTTGTAACCTGGTAAAAGTAACTGTAGATTTCTAAATAGTTCAGCGTAGGTTTCTCATTTACATCGATCTTCAGCTTTATGTTAGCATCCGCTGGGCAGCTAATTTCCACAACTCTACATAGTTTCTCTTCTCTGTCACAAATCACTATGCCAGGTCTATTATTATTATTTTTTTAAAACCTGCTACATATATTCTATCAGTCTTTTTTTCCGAACCGCTATGTTACAGGGACATAAACAAACCAACACCATTTCTCAGGTGGTTGTGGGGAAAACACACACACATACACACACACACATGCACGCACGTATACGATGGGCTTCTTTCAGTGTCCAATCTACCAAATCTACTCTCAATGCTCGGAGCAACAGTAGACGCTTTCCCAAGGTGCCACATAGTGGGAATGAACGCGGAACTATGTATTTGAGAAGCAAGCCCCTTTCTACATAGTCACATTTGCGCCTCGCTCGCTTAACCACCACGATTGCATCTTGAGTCCCAATAATCCCCATATTACGAAATAACAGAAATTTACCAGGCGTTACAGTATTATCACCAAAACGGGTTAATTATTTAATTAAATTTTTATTTTAACTGATAATATATACGCGAACTTGATACAATTTGTCATGTCCATTATTCAAGAGGTCTTTGAAGAAATGATGTTTTATTTCAAGATGAGACACCCCAACGCTAATAATGTAAGAACCTGCTTTAATGAGATTTTACCACAATCATAGACTGGACAAAGAGGTTCATTAGAATATTCTCCGACTTCCCTTGACCTCATACAACTAGACAATTTTATGGAAATTCTTGAAGGATAAATTTGTGTTACAAAACCAGCAACAGTCGATGAACTGAAGAGAGCCATTGAACAAGAATGCGCAGAATACCGAACGAAATGTTTCTAGATATTTGCGTTTCAATTACTTGAGGTTATTAGCCGTAAGTGGACCAGAGCGGTCGTGAGTTCGAAAACAAAGGTATGTATAAGTTAAATTCTGTTTGTAGAGTCCATTAAATTTTGAAAATGAAATGTATTTTAATTGACACTGACTTTGTAATCATTGAATATATGTACAGAATATTTTTTTGAGGAAGTTGACTTAAGCCAAAATTCAACCGTAAATTTTAAGCTTTGTTCCATGAATTTTTGAATAGTTTATTAAGCCAAGAAGGTGAAAATATTTAATGAGAGTCATATCTCCTTTCCATGTATCGTTTTCCTTACATCACAGCTATCACAATATGAAAATCCCTTTATACACTACTGATTTCTTTCAACCCAACCGTTTTCTGAATAATGAGGCACCTCGCCTCGCATCATTCTTTGACTTTTCATATTCTAGATACGCTTGTTCTATACGTGACACCATTATAATTCCACTCCTACCCATTTCTTTTTCCAACTTGCATATTTATTTCCCGCTGTCATCAAATCAAAACTATATATGCAATATTTTTTCAAAATTTCCTCATTAAATTCGGATTTAACGGACGAAATTGTAGTATGCTGTATTCCTTGATTTTTTTCGAAATTTATTAAATATGTGTATACGTTCAGTATATTGAATTCTTTATATTCATTAAGTATATAATGCAATGAATATTTATCTCCTCCTCTTCCTCCCCTCTTCTTCCTCTCTTCCTTTCCTTCCACACCATACTTTCCTTCCTCCTTCCTCTTCCTTATTATTATTACTATTATTACTTATTAGCTGAATCATCACAACGGACAAAGTACTTAGCGGTATTTCGTCCGTCTTTACGTTCAGAGTTCAAATTCTGCCGAGGTCAACTTTGCCGTTCATCCTTCCGGAGTCGATAAATTAAGTACCAGTGACACACTAGGGCCGGTATAATCGACTGTCCCCTCCCCCTAATTTCAGACCATGTGCCTATAGTAGAAAGGATTATAATTGAAGACATCCCATAAAATGCTGTAATTATCATGCATCATCTCCGCTTCTGTTTCGTGTTTACATCTCTTTTCTGTTACTTCTGAGTCCACGCACTCGACTTAGTATGTCCTAATGATGGCATGACAGTCGGTAAATGAGATTTACGGACAGTCATGCCTGCGCTTATACTCTTTTTGTGCTAGTTCTCCGCGTCACTTAGTAAATTGTTAATACTCTCGGCTTCTTTTCTACAGATACATTTACTCTCTGAGTTTTTCAACCTTTGTCTTTATTACGTTCGTTCTATCAGGGCTTTCTTGAACGACTGAAATAAGCGATTAAATCTCTCGTTTCAGATTTGCCTCTGTCTGCTACAATCAGCGTTCTTTCTTCTAACATCTTTAGTTTTTTTTTGTTTTTTCTTGTTTTTTTTTTGTTTTGTTTTTTTGTACTCGCCATGAAATCCCTTCTCTTTTCAACTGTTTGTCCTGTCGTTCTTCGTTCTGCTTTTTTTTGAGTAATTCAGTGACATTTTGGGTATTGCTGACCGCAGATCGTATTCATTTTTCAGTATGGGCAACCTAGTTTTGTAAATCCAAATATCACAGTACCGACGGTGCCTTCCAAGTTTAACAAACCTCTGCTTATTCCCTGAGGGGATATCCACGTAGGATGAAGTGGTGAGTTATGAGTTGAGACTGAGTCTCAAAATCATGGTCGTCACTACTGAGTCGGCCAAAAGTCACCTGACAGTAAATCAAAACCATTTAATTTCAAAATTTATTTATGTTTAACAACTGAATGAATTTAATAAAAAACATCTAAATACGAAACATCATGAAAATTGTTCAAACGGAAGTCTTTCTGGAGTGACACATTTTCCCATTCGAGTCGATACAAAATTATAGATAGTATTTATGGAATTTTGATTTACTGTCGAGTGACTTTTGGCCAATCCTGTATATATCAATACGGAGCGAATAATTCACGAAAAAAACTTTGCGAAGATACCATTAGTCTGTCCTTTGATTAATTTTAATCCTTCAGATACTTAATGCTTTTTTAGTGCCTGCAATCGCCTATATTATTGATTCTGTTATCATTTTTAAATTGTTACACTAGATTATAACAGAGTCAATGGTATCTTCGCAAATTATTTTTTCGTGAATTATTTTTCTCCTGAATTATTTGCTCCGTATTGAAATTATTTTCACACTGGGGCAGCCATGATTTCGGCGCAAAACGAATCACTTGCAGCGCAAACTTCGACATGACGGGTTTGGGCTCCCTATCATGGTAACGCGTAGTGAGGAAGGTTAACCTATTACGCCAGTCCAGAAAATGGTCCACGTGAGTCCAAATACTTGAATGCATGCTGAGAGATTGTCTTAGCCCGTTTACCTACGGCCGGTTGATTTCTGT
>NC_068983.1:147943180-147946264 GCF_001194135.2 Octopus bimaculoides | reverse complement strand
ATATATATATATATATATATAAATACGGCTACGTGTATACATATATCGATGTATTTACGCACACACACATATGTGCATTATCTAAATACATTCACATCTGAGTCGGCTTCGCCTACCTTTCCTTTACAGTCGATAAAATAGATATTAATTTTATTTTGTGAAAAGGTTTCACATATTATCTAATACTACGGACGAGTTATGGGTCGAAACTTTTAGATGTTTACTTGCATCCATGTACAGGTATGTTTAATATTGCCTCATGCCTTGGGTCCTCAACTGCTGGATTGAATCTTTGGGTTGCTAGTGCGGCTCACGGTGTATTTTGGGCATAATTAAATCGGACGGGACTTATCTATTTCCAAGTCTGACTACAACTGATTTCTCAGAAAGTGATTGAGAGAGAGGAAGAAAGGAGAGGGGGAAAGAGAGAGGTGGGATAGAGTGAGAGAGAAACAAAGAGAGAGAGAGACAGAAGACAGATAGACAGACAGACAGATTGGCTCCACTGCACCAGTCTTCATTTATCAACTTCGAAAGTATGAAAGGCATGTTAGACCTTGATCGAGTTTGAACTCAGGACGCAGAGAAGCGTGACGATGCTCATAAAAGCAATTTATTCGACGATCTAACGACTCTGCCAATAGGTTGCTTCATGTTTAATAGCAAAACCATAAAACCACGCCAATATCGACTTAGCTTTTCATCTCTCAAGAGTTGATATAATAAATACCAGTTATGTCTTAAATCAATTTAATCGATAACATCATTCATAACTCAGCGAGTATATGAACGTGTAAGTAGTCAGAATTTTACTTCTCTTCGGTGGCGGCGGTGGTGGATTACCGTAGTGGTCGTGGTTGTGGTGGTGGATGGCAAATCTCTAGCTGCATTCCGAGTTCAAATGTCAAATTCGGTGAGCAAAGCCCCTGGTGGACGAAGCTCATATAGGAACTAAGGAGGAATGCATGACAGCAGCAACGACAATAATTAAAGCAATAGCATATTTCATTTCCCTGTGAATTATTTATGGAGTTCCGAATGTGTCCGTCAACAACAGTAGAATTTACAAATTATCATATCTTCGAAAAGGCTTCTCTGCGCTTAATGATTTCATTCATTAAATTTAAGCAAGATTCAGGACTTTTCAATGCAATTAATGGAATGTGCTTGAGTATCAATATCACTAGAGTGAAGTATATCGAGGAAGCAGCATTTCGTAAAAGAGTTATCGTCAACTGGCAAGTTGTAAACAACGAAGCGAATTCTAACCTTTAGTGAAACTCATTAATCTTCTATGCTTCAACTAAGATATTACGTCAAACAACACCTACAATACATGCCACACTGATATAAAGACTTATTCGCTTATTCGTAAGCGCGCGGAAACACACACACACACACATGCATACATACATACATACATACATACAAGTAGACACACGCACAATTACAATATAAATATACACATACGTAAATGATAAAACTAGCCAGCAGAATCCTTGACAAGTAATTTGTTTCAACACAACGTAATAATAACTTATTACATTAGCACAGAACTATAAAATTTTTGAAGAGGCCGGCGTAATGGATTAAATCAATCACAGTATTTTACTGGTACCTAATTTATTTTCTAGAATTGGGCAGAGGGACGACAATATGGATCTCTCAACTCGAAACTTAAAGAAATATAGATTTGCACTTAAAAATAAAACTCCGTGTTAGATTGCTCCACCCTTTATCGCTCCAGCTACTTACCGTTCTTTCAACGTTAGGTCATGATAATTTAAATATCTAACGGGAGCTCATATAATTTTAGCGAAATGAATTTAGTCGATGGAATTAACCCATTCCCTGCCATGAGCCCCATTTGGGGATATGTTAAAAACAGTCTCACTGCTGGTTGTTCGTTGTATTTAAAGTGAATTCCTTATGTGCATTGCATTTGCAGAGGTGTGTTTAACAGGATTTAGTAAAGTTTGTCATTGTTAAATCTGGCTAATTCTAGAGGACATTTTATGTCATAAATCGCACTTTTTGAATTACAAAATTATTGACTGTTTTAGAAACGTGTTTTGTTTTGTTTTGTTTTGTTTTCGTATTTCCCATCTACTATATCAGTCATTGATATATCCTACACATTCGAATTTGATACTATAGTATCAAAAAAACTAAAATGCTTATTATTGCAATTGAATACAAAAAGGATAAATATGTTTTTTTTTCAGTAATCCCCATTTGAGACTTTTCGAAAAATTTATCATAATTTCCAAAATAATTCACACGTGAAGAAAATTTAAATACTATATATTATTTTAACTCCTAAGACACCTGGCAAAGCCAAAAACTATGAATAAACAGTTAATGGTTTAATGGAATTCACAAATAGACGTCTATTCATTTTCTTAACATTAGGACAATGAAGGCAATATCTACCACGGCATGTGAACGTAATGGCGCTCAATTAAATAACATGAGGTATTTAATCCCGCACATGAGCTTTTGTCACTATATTGTCCATAATGATAATGTGAAGTTTTTCCTTACATTAGTAAACGACAGCGATTTGCGATCTACAGTCAACAGAACTGGTTTCTTTACAACAGATCTTATTCAAGAGCCAGCCGTCTCCTGTGAACTAAAATTGTTAGATAACATCAATCATGCTTCATCTCGCTGTTTTAGGTGTCTATTCGGTGGTGACCAGATGGTGACACTCTCTCGACACTCCCACCCATTCATCTAGCAGTACCTCCAAGAGTGTAACAGCTGGAGAGAGAGAGAGAGAGAGAGAGAGAGAGAGAGAGAGAGAGAGAGCAAGAGAAATAGATAGATAGATAGATAGATAGATAGATAGATAGATAGAAAAATATATAGAGACGGAGAGAGAAACACAGACAAAGAAACAGAGAGAAAGAAAAGAAAGACAGGGGAGAGAGAGTGTGTGTGTGTGTGTGTGTGTGTGTGAGAGAGAGAGAGAGAGAATGTACAAGCACTCATGTGGTACTTGTTTTCAACTAAGTAGACCCGAGTCTCGTAAAATGCAATGCTTTCTTAAAGGACACAACGCGTCGCAAGAATGACATT
>NC_068983.1:147935279-147942350 GCF_001194135.2 Octopus bimaculoides | reverse complement strand
TGTGTGTGTGTGTGTGTGTGTGTGTCCGTCCACCATCGCTTGACAACCGATACTGGTGTGTTTACGTCCTCGTAACTTTGTGGTTCGGCAAAAGAGACCGATAAAATAAGTACTAGGCTTACAAAGAATAAGGTTGGGGTCGATTTGTTCGACTAAAGGCGTTGCTCCAGCATGGCCACAGTCAAATGACTGAAACAAATAAAAGAATAAAGAGTTAAATTCATACAGATTGGAGTATATCTAGTCTTTAAAATCAACTAACTTGTGAAGGTAAGGAACATGTTCCAATCTTATTAGACTTCTCACTGAAGCATATTCTACTGAGCTGTTTACTGTAAGAAATATTGATAATTAACATGACTAAATTCCCTTTTTCTCTCTCTTTCTCCTTCTTTCTCTCTCTCTCTTTCTCATTCTCTCTCTCTCTCTTTCTCATTCTCTCTCTCTCTTTCTCATTCTCTCTCTCTCTTTCTCCTTCTCTCTCTCTTTCTCCTTCTCTCTCTCTTTCTTACTCTCTCCTTTTCTCTCTTTCCCTCCGTATATTTGCAGGCATACATACATACGTACATACATACATGCATGCTCGCATGAATGCATGTATGTATCCTCTGTCTTGTTCCAGTTGTTGGACTATGGCCATGCTGTTTAGTCGAATAAATCGACCCCAGTACTTATTTTTTTAAAAGCCTGTTAATTATTCTATCGTATTCTTTTATCGAACCGCTAAGCTAACGGGTTGTAAACAAACCAACACTGAGTGCAAAGCGGTAGATGGCAAGGGCTAAGAACAAACAAGCAGATAGTAGTAAGAAACTCTCAAGACAGCTGAACAGCATAAGATCTTCAGAGAAGAAACTCACCTCGGGAATTTGTTTCGGCCTTTCTTACATTCTAAGAAGTCCTGGCTGCATCCAGGTCATAAATCCTGGATACCCTTCTGTTGGCACTTTTTAGCTACTTGTACATCGGAGACTCGTGCATTGGAGATTTCATCCAGTTGGAACTTCTCTCCGTTGACTCACCTTTCAAACTTATACTTAAATAAGAAATGACGTCGGTTGTCTTGGTAGCAGCGGAACGTCAACGTTATCACGATGACTCACTCAAAGTTACTTCTCTTAGCATTAAAATACAAAAACATTGCCTTCAAATAGTCTGAAGGTCTTTTTCCTTCCTCTTCGACCAGATCCAGCAGAAGCACTTCTCCACTATCTCTGATACTTCCTTTAGAACTTTGGTCCTATTCTTCCCAGAGACTGAGAGTTGTTTCATTAGATCGTAGTCAAATTTGCTCAAAAAACCTCTGATTCCAACCTCTGTGACGCGAACTTTGACCCGAAAGTTGACTTCACTCAAGTTCTTAGACTGGCGTATTCTCGTTCTTGATTGTGTGCTTCTTTCATCTTGCTTTCAAATGGTACAGTGAGTTCAATAAAAATCAGTTGCTTTGATGAACTGGAATGGAATATGATATCCGGCTTCAAGCAACTCTTCCTGGTGATTTCTGGTTGTTTTGTTGAACCTGGGAGGTTACTTACCACTCCGGTCATTCGGACCACCCAGAAGACTCCATTTCCGTATCCGTGTGGCATAGCTATTTCTGGCCTGAAGTTCCTCCTTCCTTGCTGTTTTTAAGTTTTGAATTCTACCAGAGAAAATATTTGTCTACCAATTGCTTACAAATTGTCAGCTGACCGAAGTTTTCCATTTCACTTTATTATATTGTATTTAGAAAAAGATAAAGCTGACCTCAGCGACATTTGAACACAATTATATCCTTCCAGCTAATTTGAAATGTGGTGGGAAAATTTGATGGTGGTTTCCCAACATGTTCGCAGTTTGGTTACAGAAACCAGCTAAAGAATTAACGAATAGAATCCAATAGAAGTTAAGCGGATTGGCAGAATCACGAAAGCGTAGGATAAAATATATTGCATTATCTAGTTATGGCACTTGACACCTTAAATACAGTCCAAAAGGTGTCGACTTTGACATTTTCCCTTCCAGTATCAATAATACAAATACACTAAAGTTATTGGGTTCGATAATATCAAGTTTATTTAGTAGTCCATTTAGACAAACTAGGCATTGTGTCTATTTTTGAAACTCTTAATACAGTCTTTCTTTCATGTATACTTTCATGTATTCTTTCTTTCGTGTATTCTTTCTTTCATGTATTCTTGAAACCCTTAATACAGTCCCTAAAGTAACATTATTATACTCCTACGCAGTGAACTTGCAGAATTCTCAGTTGCCTTCCTTCCAGATCTTTACGTTCTGAGTTTAAATTCTGTCGAGGTCAAATTTACTGTTCATCCTTTCGAGGTTGATAAAATAAGTACTAGTCAAGCAGTGGGAACGCTGTAATCGACTTGCCCCTCCTTTCAAAGTTGTTGTCCTTTTGCCAAAGTTAGAAATATTTATTTTCCGATAAAATATCGAGAGATTGGTAGAATCGACGCAATATCAGATAAAAGAAATAGCTTCCAGTATTTAGTGTTTCTTTTTGATCCAAGTTCAAAGCTCATACAGTGGTTGACTTCGTTTTTATACTTGGAAGATCGATGAAAATAAGTTGCAGGGAAGAAATTTGGATAGCCTCAATACTCTTCTCCAAAATTCCTTGCATTTTATATTTTCCGCTAATGCTAGAAATAAATCTTATAATCCAATGGGAAACTAAGTAGTAAAGTGAATGGTAATTTACTGTACCAAACCGTGAATTATTTACTTAAACTTCTCTGATTTCTGAGTTCAGATACTGCAAGAATAAACTATAGTTTCTATTTCTTGTGGGTATTTCCAACAAAAACATAGTATAAAGGGTACAATTCAATCGAATATTAACCTTCTACTGCGGAAAGCAGATAGATCCGCTCAAAATTTCATTACACTTAACAGCGTAAGCCAGTTGTTGAGAAGTGTCATGTTTGATACTATTTTCTGTTGGGAGATATCAAGTTTATTGAAACGACATAACTTGCAGAAAATACCAGTTCTATGTTTTGGTAGATAGTTAATATCATTACTGGAATAACCACGAAATTGAGTTTTCCAGTGAAATGATTAACTACCTCAGTGCTTTCCCATCTTGTGCCAATATATTATATAATTATACGATGAAAGCTATTCATAGATAAACTAGCCTGCTACTGTAAATTGTGTGTCTCCTGTGATTTGTCCCCTGCGATGTGAGCGCGTGTTGTGTTAAGATAACTGTTGGAACTGTCTTTTTAAACAGTCAAATTGAGAAAGCAGTATGACTAAAAGGAACGTGAAGTCTAAGAAAGAATGGAACCAATAGATCTAGACAAAAAAAAATGAAGTTTTTAAATTCCTTGGCTGTGCAGTGGGCAACAGGAAAATTAACAACATACAATCACTTGTTTCTTATGGAACCGAAATCTAAATGAAAGCACTACGCAACCATCTAAGGTTGTGATGAGACTGTATATTATAAATAGTTTCCTACCTAATAGAGAAAACATCAAAATCTATCAGTGTACAATAATCATGGATATTGAATATACAATAAATAGAAACATTTCATGATATAAAAAGGACAGGAGGAAAGAACATATAAAGAATGCATAAAGCTAATACACATCTATGGTTAGAAAATATAATATAACAAAAATGTAGATAATAAACTAAAATCTTTCTATATCTCAATGCGCAAAAGAAGAAATCCTGCTAAAAGACGCGGTAAATATTGCAAACCAGCTCATGTGTAGAATTTTGCCATTATGAAGAGGATAGAATTCCGTTTCGAAGAAAACAAAAACATACTAACCAAATCCATAATATAATGAAAAGGAATGACAAAATATATGAAAAAAACAAAACATTCTAATATAGAAAGGAACATTTTGGAGAAAACAGCAAATAGCACTCAGAATTGAAAGTGATGAAAATTTGTGTTGACAAAAATATAAGGGAAATAATGCTCGCATTATTGTATTATTACAAAGAATAAAACTGTTTAAAAATATGCTTTTATAGATGTAATGCATTTTCCAAAAAATGACAAATAATACACCAATAAAATTTACATAAGTATCTTAAAACTTTAAGTTTAAAAAAGAAAATAAGTAATTCAAGTGCTGCCTGTTAGATTATGGAGAGTGGAATAACATCACGAAATATCGACCTTATAAAATTATGAAAATAAAAATATATTAAGATAATGTCTCCTTCAGCTTTAGACGCTGGCTTAGATGTACGGTAAGAAATTTGCTTCCAACTACACGGTTTCGGATTCATTTCTACTGTGTGGCACCTTTAGCAAATATCTACTACAGATCCGAGCCGACAAATCTTGTGGGTCGATTTGGTTGGCGGAAACTGAAAGGAGCCGGTCTCCATTTTATATATGACATGTCTCCTTATTCATGATTTTTGCACATGGAAAAGATTACCCAAAACTTTGGAAACATTGAATATCAATGTAAACCGGATCCCGGTAAGTTAAAAAATTTTTTTCTTCCACTACAAAATCTCTTTTTACCGCAAAACACACAATTGTATTCGCTAAAACCTTTGTTTATACAAAAGAATCTTCTCAAAGTAACATGTGATCCCTTTTTTCGCTTCTCTGCTTTTCACTTGTGTTATATATGCGAAACTTAACCTATGAATACGTACACTAATATTATTTTCAGTTAAATTATTATGCGAAAATATTTATTCTGTGAAAAAATATTTTCGTATTTTTATTTTCATACATACGAATACAGAAAATAAAAAGTATTTCCACCTTATGCTAAAAAGTTAAACTTGCTTTAATTAGACAAAAAATAAATATATGTATATAAAAATTTGACGAATTTTCAGCTATTTCTCAGCATTTTTCTCACTTTCTTTCTCTCTTGCTGTCTCTCCCTCCCTCCCTCTCCCACTCTCTCTTTCTGATATGTATGCATGTATGCATGCGTGTCAATGTCTTCGACTACACCTTTCAATGTTGTGCCCCAGCATAGCCGCACTCCAATAACTGAAAGAAGTAATAAAATGAAATATCGATAATCATTGAGGACATTTTAAATTGACGTATTTACGAAATGTTCAATGACAAATTTAATATTTTACCTCGCAGATTAGGGATAAAAGTATAAAAAATTTAAGAAATTAATAATTAATAGGCCTTTCCGAGAGAATATTTCTAGTCTATCCTCCTATTTCGTTTGTTTTTCAAAGCTTTCACACCAATAATTGTTCACGAAAAACAAAAAAGTACTTCGAATTGATCAGTGTAGTGGTGGAGGCTATTAAAGATGGAGACTGTGATCACAGAAACCAATTATTAAATCAATAACTCAATCAATAAAGAAAGCAGAAGTAATAAGTGTGAGGTATTCCTACTAAAGTTGAAGAAAAGGAAGAAGATAAGAGCGTATTGTATGACACTCCTGAGAGGAAAATAAAATACTTATGTAGCATTAGTCCGGAAACTGAATTTTGCTTTTTAATATAATTTATTACTTTTCTTCATGAGAAGAAAATATGAAATATGATATGAAGTTAATAACCCTACAACAACAGAAGCAGTATAAGAAGAATAAACTATTTTGTAATACATTTTAAATTGATGATAAAGCGTTAATTTTTATACAAGGAAACTTGTATTTTATCGCTGTGTCGGCCCCATTAACTAAGTTGATAGAACACTGGACAATATGTCGAGTAGTCGGCGACTATTATCCTGTTTCCAGTATTACATCTGACTCG
Organism: Octopus bimaculoides; assembly: GCF_001194135.2. Classification (NCBI taxonomy): domain Eukaryota; kingdom Metazoa; phylum Mollusca; class Cephalopoda; order Octopoda; family Octopodidae; genus Octopus; species Octopus bimaculoides. The sequence continues at coordinate 147,936,623 of NC_068983.1, read as the reverse complement.
AAGTTGTTTATTCTCGAAGTTTACCCTCATATAGAGTATACGAAGGGTGCTGAAAAATTCCTGGCTTGGGAAAGAAGAAAATACAAGAAGATCGGTTATGATTTTATTCAACACATTCCCCTCTCAGATTCACACACTTATAGCAGTCCTTCAGTTTTTCTAAACCCTGTAAAACTCGGAAAGTTGGGACTCCAATCAGGTTTTTCGCGACACCTTTAAAGCCAGAACCTTTTCACACCCACCCCCTCGTACACATACTGAAAATTATTCCAGTCTTGGCCATCTAGTCTTTTTAAAGGAATGACTAGTACTACAAAATTGAATGTTTTTAAGACAGTAAAGCCCGATTTTAGGGAGTCGTACTTGCTACTTCAAGGCGTTGGCATGGACCATGTAATCAGGCATTCGTAAGCCATCTGTAAAGAGTTCGCTTCACAACTAAGCAGTTCCAAATCCAGTATGTTATATACTACCTTGAGCAAGTGTTTTCCCTGCCATAAGCCTCAGTCGACCAAAATCTTCTGAATAAAATTTCTTAGAAACTATGTGGCATCCCACTGAACAGCGTGATCCTGTTCAAACATCAATACCTGGTTAATGGGTGATTTATCAGAGGCCACTTTGTCGAAAGCATTCAGACTATGTGAGAGGACTGCCATTATTTTCCTCAAATCTCAGATACTCGAAAAACATGACTCGTTTAGTTCTGAGTATTTCGTGTGTATGATATAAGGCACAATTGCTAGCGTCATACCTGAAATTTCTGAATGATTCATTAACACGCTCCAGTGCAATCAGTTATACTATGTCTGGACGTGATGGTCACTACAGAAACGCTTTTTACCATATATCTGCTCGATCAGGGTTGACCGAAGACATAAACAATAACAACAGCAGCAACAATAACAAAAACAACAACGATGTGGATGATAACACATTCACCTACACGAAAATTCGCATTCCGGTAAGTAAACATGTAAACATACCGTAAGTCAGTATACAGGTTTTTCATTCCAACATTGTCAATAAGTTGCAAAATTTAACATTTAGTTCTAACATAAATCCGAGTTACAAAATCTATCTATCTATCTATCTATCTATCTATCTATCTATCTATCTATCTATCTAACTATCTATCTATCTAACGAGAGCTGGGTTGCGGGACGAGCGTGTCTGCATATGCGGACGATGTCACCGTCATAGTGTCGAGCGAAAAGCACGTCGAGATGCTAGGCGAGACACTTAAACAATACGAAACGGTGACAGGAGCCAAAATTAACCCGGAAAAGTCAGTGGGTTTGTTACTCGGCACCTGGAGAAGCAAGCCCATACCGTCCAACAGTG